>NW_007245630.1:128511-134582 GCF_000164805.1 Carlito syrichta
CGCTACTTGGAAGGCTGAGGTGGAAGGATCGCCAGAGCCCAAGCAGGTCGAGGCTGCGGTGGCCGGGAGTGGCCCCTGCATCCCAGTCTGGGCGACAGAGTGAGACTCCAACTCAAAAAAAAGAAAGAAAGAACAGCCCAGCTGGCCATCAGAGTCACCAATTCTAATGCAAGGCTGTACAGTGAAGAAAATGAATAGACAGCTCATGTGCTGGTTTTATTTGTGTTTAAATAAAACTATTAAAACTGCAAAAAAAATCTGGTTGCTATTATTATAATTCCACCACCACCCCTTTGCTGAAGACCAATACAGTCATCCTGAGAACATACTGTAGACTGAGAGAAAACATTGTATTTCCTTTGTCTGTTTTCTACTACCTGGCATGTTGTCTCTCTTTCCAAATCATCAGCTAAAAGGACAGACTTGATGACTTCAATGTACTTCTGGCTCTGAAATTCCTGTTTTTCAATAACTCATGCAAATACTCCTCTTCCAGGATGCCTGGTCAGATCTCTTCAACCCATAAAGCTCTTCTGCTCTGCTGAATGTTTAGCTGTGGTTCATCTTGGGCTGTTCACTATTAACCGACTGGGCCCAAGGAGAAGAGCATCTCGTCTACATCCTCTGAGAACTCAGAGTGTCTTGGGGCAAAAGCCAGGAGTGTTAGAGGGAGAGGAGCATAGTGTGGAGGGGTCTCTGGCAGTGTTCTGGCTTGTCCTACGCCCCTAAATACCCACCCAACCAACCGGCAGCAACTCTCATCCTTTTTGTACCCATCCTCCTTCTTAAGTTACACAGCAAGAATGAATTCTCACTTCTGAGACCACGTTCTTCTTGAAAATGTTATTGTACTGATGAAAACCTGCCACAATCCATCTTTCATTGTCTCTTGATTCGCTATCTCTACATTTTAAGGTGTTTAGGATTTAGGGACTTTAAGAAAATCATCAAGTATTTAAATCACTCTCTCTCCTCTTTATTGATAGAGACTCAAGCCTGCTGATTAACTTTTCAATCAAAGCTGCCTACAACACACAGACTGGTACAGGCAATAGCAACTGCAGCTTTGGTGACAACTAAAGTAGTCATTTAGCTGACTTTTTGGTGTTTCTAGCTCACCAGCCCCCCTCCCCATGTTGAATCTGTTCGACTGTGATTTCATAGCCCTCACAGGATCCTCTATATATGTCAAAAGTATTATTCTCCACCTTTTACGTTTGAGAAAACAGAAACCTAAAGACAGCAGCCAGGTTGGCAAAGGTCACACAGCCAAAAAATGGCATACTTAAGGAAATAACCCAGCCACCCTGACCCACGGGCCCACTCTCTTGACCACTAGTTCACTGGACTTATCATCTTCTCTTCTATCTGTGTTCACTCAGAACTTATTGAGAGCAATGCCTTTATCTGCTTTATAGTTGCCTTGCAGCCTGGGACCAAGCAGGTGCTCCAAGTGTTCAAATCAGTTATCCTTCTATAAATAAGAGTTTAATCTGGGTCAGACCAGCTCTAGATCACAGGGATAAAGCTGTGAATGTAGCTTAGGTCTCAGTCCTCATGAAGCTTAAGTTGCAGTGGATGGAGTGCTCTGCTTTAATTCTTGGTCTGCTGTGACAAACTCATTGTTTTCTAGACCTTTGCTTAATGCAGTTTCTCTGGTTTTCTAGGGAGCAGACTCATTAAGCTCAGACTACTTACACCAGCATAGGAGGTGCAAGGTGGTCTTGGTCACTGCCCCTGAGCAGTTGCCTGCCATGACCTGTATTCTTTTCTTCCAGAATCTAGAATAAAAGACATCCCAGGCTGGGCATGGTGGCGCACACCTATAATCCCAGCACTTTGGGAGGTGGAGGCGAGAAGATTGCCTGAGCCCACAGGTTCGAGACCAGCCTGAGCAACTTGGCGAGACCTTGTCTCTACAATAAATTTTAAAAATTAGCCAGGTGTGGTGGAGTGCACCTGTACTTCCAGCTAATTGGAAGGCTGAGGTGGAAGGATCGCCTGAGCCCAGCAGGTGGAGGCTGCGGTGGCCATGAGCGTGCCTCTGCACTCCAGCCTGGGCAACAGAGTGAGACTCCAACTCAAAAAAATACAAAAAAATAAAAGACATCCCCCTATCCATGTGAGGAGATGGAAGAGAGAGAAACATAAGGAAGCAACATCTCAGCATTTAAGCTGCAGAAAGGAGGGCTGGAGGTGGGGAACCTCCCTTCTGGAGAGTCCATCTCTCCTAATTTATAGTCTCATTGAGGAGCATTTTAAACCTATGTTGTTTGCCATCAACATCAAAATGTCTCTCTTGATTGTAAACTTCTGGAAGGTGAGACTGAGAACATTTGTGGTTATGTAAATGGCCCAGTGACATTAGTTTGCTGTTCCCACAACAGATGGCTGGCTTTCTACAGCCAGAATTCTATCATTCTTTTGCAATCTTTGGTAACTGACTGACCCTTTCTGGGAGGTAGATTTTCTACCAGCATAATGAGAGGGTTTGCTCCAAGTTCCCTCATGAAGTAGCTGTGTGATCTTCTCCTGGGTCCCCTACCACATGTTAAGATGTTCTATGATGCTTCAGTGGCAGTGCCTAACTGGTTTCACCCATTTAACACCGAGTAGTGAATCCAGTTGGGATGTGGGTAAGGCCAGAACACATGGGAAAGGAACTGGCACTGCAAGGGTCCCCACTGGGAATGAGGAGTAAATCCTTCAAGAACAGTAGTATAAGGCAAGCAGTGATGCTCACACCCATGAGTGGTGCCCAGGGGAAACTTGCCAAACCGCATCATGTTACCTGCTTATTTCAGTGCCAGGAGCCTTTTGTCAAGAAAGGTAAGGAAGAGCTTCTGATGATGACAGCCAACTTCTCTTTGACTCAGGTTTCAATCTTCACAGTGATTTCTGTTCTCATTATTTAATTTCCTTCTCATCAGACAGAATTAAATACCAAATACCACTCCCGGGTCTTCTAAAGTCCAATTGCCCAAATGCTTTGTTTCCAACTTACATAAAAGTTTAAATTTCCTCTTCCCTTTCTCAAATTTCTGCCAAAACAGTCATCAGCAATGAAATTTTTGAAGATAATTAGTATATCAGATATCTGTAATAAGCTAATCATGTATTTCTTGGATTGTACTTGGCTGGTTAGCTGTTATTAATCACAAATATTATTCATGTCATTTGAAATATTCCTGTTGGCGGATGTTTTTATGCTTGAAGGATTCCAGCTAAAAGTCTTCAGCTGCAGATGCAGACCCTCTCCCCCACCTCTCCCCATGAGAGGCAAGATTTGATCCTGTCTTGTTGAACAGGGTTAACCTTCAGGGGGAACAGCATTAAGGGAAGTAATTATCCATTCACACTGAGCTGGCTACAAATAAAGTGAGAAAATCACCTTCTCAGAACTCACATGAAAAACATAATGTAGTTAATATTAAATAAAGGAATTGGGCAACCTAGCCTCTTTTTACAGTGTGTGCCGATGTGTCCTTGATCAGGGGCTGTTTTGTTTATGATTAATGAATGACTCACCTTGGGCTGTGTTCCGTTCAATGCATACCTCATTATGAATTTGAAGAGGTCATTTGTTCCTTGGATTTAAAATAAAAACCTCTTTGTACATTCAGAAGGTTAAGAGTTTGATATTGATACAGAATTCGGGCAAAGAAAATTCAGAGACATTTGCTTTGAGTTGGTGGTGGCAGTGGTTGTTGTTGTTCCTTTATAACCTTCAGAATTTGGAGAGAAATTCTAAATCTGGGCTCTGATTCCAAAGCAGATCCTAAAATGGAGTGGTTTGGGATCCTTATCTGTGGCAGCAGTACTACCCTATAGTGCCATGAATAGGAGAAGAACTTGGCATCCCACCGACATGGAGAGGGGCTCTCCTGGCTGTTCCAGGAGGAGCTTGAAATGGAGAGTTCAAATAGCACAAAAACAAAACAAAAGTAAACGAAATCTAAGGCCCAGGTACTCAAGTAGAATTGGGGCTTTCTTTTCTGTCCACATAGTTCACCAGCTTCTCTTTCAATATCTCTTTTTTCTCTTTAAAGCCATTTATCATGTTTATTACAGTTTAATTTCATTCCTATTTAAATGTCAGAACGAGCAGTAGTTTGCAATGTAATTAACCAGATCCTACAAAAACCCAACTTTGATGCAGGTTATAATTGGACTAAAGGACTATGTAACTGATTTTCTTTTGCAAGACTTCTGCTAAATAAAACCCTCTGATAAGGAAATGTCTGTCTTTTTATCATTATACACACAGGTACTGAACACGCACAAACATACATACCAAGCATACATGCAAGCCAATGTATCAGAGGAAGATACATCTGCAGGTACAGATTTTGTTTTTTCATTCATATGCAAGGTAGAAGCTATGACACAGGAGAGAGCACTTGTATGTTTGGGACACAACCCCAAGTTGAGCACCAAGCACTTTTAAAGTCACCATCACTTCCAGCAGTGTTCACAAAAAAGTGTGGTTTGACCACCTGTGGGCCCCACCACAGTTCTGTTAATGATCTTTCCACAGGGGTATGTGTGTTCACTTATGCATTCAAATGAGAGCTTGTCGCACAGAAATAAAAGCATATGCATGAACAGATCTTGGCGGTTGACTGAGGATGCCCACTTCATGGTAGACATAGTTCATTAGTCACCTAGCCAACTTTTTTTTAAAGTCAAGTTATTTATGTGTGGGAGAAACTATGTCCTTTGATCACAGCCATTAAGATGGGATTAAGTAACAGCAAATCTCAGAGACCCCAGCATTTACTTCTAACTCTATCACTAAGTAGCTGTGTGACCTTGAAGAAGCCATTTTCTCCCTCTGGGCTTTAAGGTTATTGCCATATAATAAGGTCTTTGGACTAGATAATCTTTAAAATTTTTCTTTACCATCACTGGTCTATGATTCTTTTTTTCTAGAAATGATGTCCTTCCTGTCAATGTTTTATGATTTTGTTCAAATACAAAAATAGCTAACACAAGGGAGGAAACACCTTCACTTCAAAATGTCCTTTTGGTGAAGTTAGAGTCTTGCTGCTTCACAAACCAAATTAGAGATCAATGTTTTGTCCTCTATAACCTTCATTGGCCTCATAGGCCTATGAGCACCTGTCACACACTCAATACATTCAGGTTTTGTTGATTACTGTCATTAAGTACTGTCATGGCTGAGCAGCAGACTGGCTACTTCAATGAAAACAAATATACAATTTTTACAACTAGAAATAGAATTCTCTTTTATTTGCTGACTTTACCAGTGAAAATATAACTGGAATCATATTATTGTGAAGTAAAATACCAAGTATGATCTCAGAGATATCCTCATCCAACTTGACAATTTCCAAAACAACATGAACTTCCAAAAAATTTAATGAAGTTTCATAGGAAAGTTTTCTCTAATTACCATAAAACACTTGTTTAAAAGACTCAGGACATGGCCAGGCTCAGTGGCTCAGCTCAGCCTGTAATCCCAGCACTTTGGGAGACTGAGGTGAGTGGTTTGCCTGAGCCCAAGGATTCAAGACCAGCCAGGGCAACTTGGTGACACCTCGTCTCTACAGTAAATAAATAAATAAATAAATAAATAAATGAAAATTAGTCGGTCATGGTAGTGTGCACCTATAGTTCCGGCTGCTTGGAAGGCTGAGACGGAAGGACCACCAGAGCCCAGCAGGCCACTGCACTCCAGCCTGGGCGATGGAGTAAGATTTCAACTAAAAAAAAAAAAAAAAACTCAGTACACAAGCAGTAGTGATAAGTTTTTAAAAAATGTATTACAAAATAAGAGAAAGAATTGGATGGAGCAAAGATTTTTAATAATCACTCTACGCAGCGGGGCTCTGTGGCTTAGCCTGTAATCCCGTGCCTTTGGGAGGCTGAGGTGAGTGGCTTGCCTGAGCCCGTGGGTTTGAAACCTGCCTGGGCAGCGAGACCTCATCTCTACAATAAATCAAAAAATCAGCCAGGCTTGGTAGCACGCGCCTGTAATTCTGGCTACTTGGAAGGCTGAGGTGGAAGGATTGCCGGAGCCTGGCAGGCGAGGCTGCAGTGGCCGGGAG
>NW_007245630.1:134681-142657 GCF_000164805.1 Carlito syrichta
CCAACTCAAAAAAAAAAAAAAACAAAAATAACCAAAAAAAAAATCACTCTACGCTCAAAAAAATGTTTCCATCATTTTGAGAAAATGGAGGAGCCAAAAAGTGGTAAGTGAATCAGTTTTATCATATGTAACATAAGTAGCCATTATCTATCTATGTTTTAGCTGGAAAATGAAAGCCCACTAAGCCAGCATGGAAATACTAACACCCCAAACAAACAAAATACTGCTTTTATTTTATTTATTTATTTTTTTTGAGTTGGAGTCTCAGTCTGTCACCCAGATTGGAGTACAATGGCTGCTCCCGGCCACCGCAGCCTTGACCTGCTGGGCTCCGGTGATCCTTCCGCCTCAGCCTTCCAAGTAGCTGGAATTACAGGCATGTGCTACCACGCCCGGCTGATTTTTTGATTTATTGTAGAGATGAGGTCTCGCTGCCCAGGCGAGTCTCGAACCCGCAGGCTCAGGCAATCCACTCACCTCAGCCTCCCAAGGGCGCGGGATTACAGGCTGAGCCACTAAGCCCGGTTTGCTTTGATTTTAAATAAGGAATTCATGTGTGCTTTTCATCTTCATTATCACATATTGGCTGCTGCAGTTCCGGAAGTTCCACCCAGTGACTTCTTCTTACATCTTATTGGCCATAACTCTCTCCCCTCACCCTACTCCCATCAAGGACCTCAAGGATGATCACTGGAAGGTCCCTAGAAAAAAAGGAGGTTGAAAATGATTTAGTTCAGCTATGTACCAGTGTCTGTCACACTAGCCTAGTATCCCACTGCTAATGAAATGACAAAGTGAACTCTCAAATGATGCTTGGTAGTACTTCCTTTTATTAACACCAGTGAGTTACTCCATATGCTTATTTTCTGGTAACCCCATTCTTGGTAGCCTGGGGCACTTTCTTCTTACAGGGTTTATCTTGTCTTATATGAGGCATTAGATGTATAAGATGAATGTGACTACTCCAGCCTTACCTTTTTAATACATAGAGTACTGAAGGACTTCACTTGCTACCTCCTATATTCTTCTCCTACCCCCTTCTTCCCAACTCTGAGCAAGAGAGCCCCTCCAGACAATGTGGAACATAATTTGCACTGACTGCTCATCGTATGGGAGAAAAGACAGAACTCAACTCACTCTCACAATAATATGCAAAGAGATGGAGCCAATAATTCCTTCATTTAAACTGCTCAATTTCCAGAGAGGATGCTTGTCACTTTCTCCAACCTGCAGCTATTTCTGCTTTTCCTAGTAGCACCCACTTTTCTTTTGCACAATCACATGTCCCCCTTTCAGTCCATGGCATTCAGGGTGACTAACACTGTCTTCAAGATCTAGAGATGTTATATAACCTAGACCTTGCCCATCAATTAGTGCACTTCCCTCTCCTGAGCGACCATCTCAGAGGTCATGTGGCTAAGATGAACCAAAGAGAATTTTTCATGAACTTTTGCTGAAACCTTAGAAAAGAGATGTTCTTTTTCTCTCCCCAGGGTTGCTAGGGTGGTATAATGTCATATAGCCTGCATCTACTGGTCACCACCACAGTGGGAGGACCTGGCCAATGATAGAATGTAGGAAAGCAGAGAGGAAAGGGCAGAAGGGGCGGGGAGAGAGAGAGAGACAGAGTGAGACGGGGGGCCGAGAGAGAGAGAAGGAGAGAGAGGGAGAGAAAGAGAGATAAGGAAAGAGAGAGAAATCTGATGATGCTGTTTTGGCACCTATATCCTACCTACCTTGCGTGGTCTTATAACTTAAATATGCCAAGAAATCTCTTTTTCAGATCAAACCCATTTATTTGAGTTAAATTTCCGGTCACTTGCAGTCAAAATGATCCTAAACAGATATCTAAAAATGATAATCATCCCTTACCCATTTATTGTCCTTCATGATCTCCAAAGCCCTTACATATTATTTCTCTCACTCAGTCTTCTCCATGAACCTGTGAGGAAGATAGTGTCATCCCAGCATTCACAGACAAATACAAACTAAGGCTATGACACATTCATTCTCTTCACTCTGGGAATGATTACTGACTGAATGTTCAAGGCTCTGTACTAAGCGCTAGGAATACAGTGACCAAGTCAGATGCCATCCCTGTTCTCAGGGGATTCCCAGTCTAGCGAGAGCGGACAGGACAATACACACCAATTAGATAATTCACTGTCAGAGTCTACCTGTGGACATACAGAAACAGAGCAGTTCAAAAAGGCATAGATGGTCAAATGTCATTCCCTGAGAACTTTATAATTCAAAAGAAATCAAAAGGTTAAGTTAGAGAAGGAAGGGGAAAGATAATTCTAGATAGAGGGAAGAGCATGTGCAAAGACCCTAAGGCTGAAAGGATGGCATAGTGAAGAAAATTGGAGATGTTCAACATGGCTGGAGCGCGGAGAACAAGGAGGCACATGCATAGACTGAAACAGAGGCAAAGCAAGGATCGTGTTCTTTATCTTTAAAACACTGAGAGTTTTTACTATAAAGATAACATTCTTTCTATAATATGAAGAATGGACTGAAGAAGTAAGAGTGGATTCGGGAAGAAGTTAACTGTTTATGGTGTAGTATATGGAGTTTAAATAGTATTTCTATAAACTGACCTTTGTTACCAGAACATAGAGTCAATAAGGATCGCAGCCAAATGGGGATTTGCAGAGTGACCCAGAAACCATGCTTGCAACCACCATGCAACACAAGATTTAAAGTAAATGCCCATTTTCTGCAGTAAAATTACAGCTGCTTCTTCTATTTCCAGCAACTTGACAGTGGGCATTTTGTTACCTTGCCACTTAGTTTTCTCCTCACCCTTTGCCCTCTTTTATTTTATATAATAGTTGCACAGAGCCAGGTGCGATGGTTCACACCTAAAACCCCAGCACTTTAGTAGGCAAAGATGAGAGGATTGCCTGACCTCAGAGATTCAAGATCAGCCTAAGCAACATGACGAGACCTCATCTCTACAATAAATCAAAAAATTAGCTGGGAGTGGTGGCACATGCCTGTGGTTCTAGCTACTTGGAATGCTGAGGTAGAAGGATCACCTGAGCTCAGCATGTCGAGGCTGTGGTGGCCGTGAGCATGCCACTGCACTCCAGCTATGTGACAGAGTGAGAATCTGACTCAAAAATCAAAACAAAAAACAGTTGCAAAGTACTTTAATGTGATTGAGGCAAAAAATCTACTTGCTATTTGTGTTACAAAGTTCAAAAACTCTATATTGTGTCATCACTTTTAAAAAATGTATGACCTAGAACACTTAGCAAATTCCAGAAAACTTTGAACTCCAGTTTGTTGAATATTGTAGTTTATGTTTTCTCTAATTTGTCCCGAACCATTTGTACCTTGGATTATTAATCTATAACCAAACACAGTTCAGACTGGGCAAGTCTTTTCTCCTCCCCCCCACCCCCAAGTGATAATGCCAGGAACATGACTAAATCTATGTTCTTTTCCTTGAATTCTGTCAATATATTTATTTCAAGTCTTTATTCTGGTTTCCTTCTCCCTTTATATTTCATGGAAAAACTCTCCAGATAAGATCAGAACTGCTTTGAGATTTATCATCAGTAATCAAGCCTGACTCAAAAACAGAGCTCAAAAACATATTTTTTCAAAACTCAGATGCAAAAAACCAAAAAAAAAAAAAAAAAAAGAGTTGGCCATAGCTGTCTTCCATTATGTTTGTGTATGTAGATGTATTATGATATCTGACTGCCCCTTTAGTGGATTCCCATTGTTAATTAATAGACATTGGTAGAAACTGGTCAAGCAGGATACCAGAGGCCTACAGCTGAATGATGAAAATTGAAGTCAAGAGATCAACATCCTGACTGTGCCAATGACTTTCTGTATGAACTTAAACTTTCTCTAATACTCAGGTTCCTCATCTGTAAAATGAAGGATGGTCCCAGCTCTGCATTGGCCGATGGCTGGCTCAGTCCTACCACTTCCACAATGCTTGCCAATGCAGACATTGCTAATCAATCACAGCATTTCTATCTCCTGCTAAGTGAACTATAGCTACTTACAGATAACTTGAGGGAATCTAGATTAGTTCCTAGAAGAAAAGTCCCAAGTGTTTACAGAGCAGAGCAGCATATTGACTAAGCACTCTTGCACCAGGCTCTGATGAACCTGTCCTTCTTAGAAGCCTGTCCTTCGTGTCCTCATCTGCCTAACGTGGACACCAATGGGACATTCCTCATAAGGGTTCAATGGATTTTTATTGAGCACCTACTATGTGCCTGGAACTATCATAGACACTGGAATATTAAGTTCACACCATCATGGAGTCAACGTTCCCATAGGAGAAAGAGACAGTAAACAAATGAACCAACAAGATAATTTCAGAGGGTGATAACTGTGTGGCAAAAGTGAAAAAAATGATGGCAATAGAAGTGAAAGGGTAATTGAGATCAATTTTATATAGGTCTGAAGATAGGATTACTTTCCAAAGAGTCGACATTTAAACTCAGTCATTAATGAGAAGAAAGAATCAGCAGTGGGAAGATCTAGAGGAAGAGAAAACCATGAAGAACACGTTGAAGGAAATGCCAAGTCCCATTTGTGAAATAAAAAAGGCCACACTGCATTGGAGCAGAGAGGGTAAGTAAGAGGGAGATGGTAGGAGGTAATGCTAAAAAGGTAAGCAGGGATGAAATCACGACCTTCAAGACCACATAAGGAATTTGGACTTTAGTCTAAGCACTAGCGAACATCAACCAGTAGTAAAATGAACTAATTAATGATAACGGAGAGACTACTTCTCTTCTATTGATAGAGATTTTCAGTGTGCAGCTCACATGGCATAGGAATCTAGAAGATAGTGGATCATGAGTCAATGCTTCCAAATTATTGGAAGCATGGGAGTGGGTTAAAAAATGTGTCTAGAGATCCCATAAAGACCTGCATCCAAGATGATGCATTGAATGCTCCTCAGTTGTAATAACCAGTACATGTTCAGCTTCTGCCAATAAAAGTTCTTGTTTAATGGCTTAAACAAGATAATAGTTTATTCCTTTGGATAGTCTGGGATTAATATGGCACTTCAGTGGTGTCAGGGACATGGACTGTCTCTCTCGTTCTATTGTTTTGCCAACCTGACGTGCAATTTCCTTCTCAAGGGTTGAGATAGTTCCCAATTCCTAGTTCCTCCTGTCATATCTATATTTTAGCCAGAGAAAGGAAGAAGGAAAAAGGAAGAAGGAAGAAGGAAACCCTTTCCCCTTTAGGGTTGCCACCCACAAGTTGTACTCATCCCTTCCACTCATTTCTCATTGACCAGACTCTAGTCATGTGGCCACAACGAGCTGCAAAGGTAACTGGGAAATGTAGTTTTTAGCTTGACAAGTATATGCCAACATAAAACTTTTCTTATTGTAAATGGACATTGGAAGGATAATAGTTTCTGTCATAGTCTCCAACTTGGGGCAAAAGTGACTGGAACTGCCTTCAGCCTTTGGAGAATGAGCTTTGCTTAAAGAAGTTCTGTTCCCAGAGGACAAATTAATTAATACAATAAATAATAAAAAATAATTAATACAAACAATTAACTGGTTAATTAATACATCAGTATATATTGACAATTTTTTCCATACAATTCTCGGTTCTGTGCCAAATGCAAATACCAGCTTGTGACTTTAAATTAAAAAAAATAAAGTCATCGTTCACCTGCCTGTCTTAGGGCCTGCTTTGAGCTGTTTTCCTAGAAGTGGAGAAAGACTTGTACTGTTTATTTATATTACCTCACCTGGTACTTTTTCTTTGTGATTAGTGGCATGCAATTTTAAGTCAGTTGTTTGAGACTCAGAGTGCCCTTTTGCATATGAAGCAAAATATTTATAAATCATTAATTCTAAGTATGTACCTTTAAAATCCTTAACCCTATAAAAACTATGTTCATGGCAATTTAACCCATCACCTACTTATTTTGTGATATTCATATGTGTACAAAGATGATTTGCCTAATCCATTTCAAAAGTTTTGATTAGTGTCTGCGATTAGTGGATTAATAGTTGGAAGTTATTCTCTGTCTATATTTGAATGAGTAAAATAAGGCTGTATCTACAAAGAACTGAGAGAATCAGAGTTTGAGCAAATAACCTGTAGTGCAGATGGTCAAGCAGGATACCAGAGGCCTACAGCTGAATGATGAAAATTGAAGTCAAGAGATCAACATCCTGACTGTGCCAATGACTTTCTGGATGAACTTAAACTTTCTCTAGTACTCAGGTTCCTCATCTGTAAAATGAAGGATGGTCCCAGCTCTGCATTGGCCGATGGCTGGCTCAGTCCTACCACTTCCACAATGCTTGCCAATGCAGACATTGCTAATCATTCACAGCATTTCTATCTCCTGCTAAGTGAACTATAGCCTCAAAGTCCTCTCAACACAATCCTTATTCTACCAGGGTTGAGCCAAAAGATGAAACCTTTTTGTCGTCCCTGAATTAGATGGTGTCAAGATCTCTTCTTGCTTTAGCATGTTAGAATCAGATAAAGTAGAAAAACAATGCAACACAAAGAAAGGAAAGGTTAGGTTAAATTAATACATCCATCTGAAATGTGACAACTTGTAATTTGGAGTGTTTGGCCTCAAATAAAGCCTGCTGGCCTTTGCTAATTAAAAAAGATGAAACATACATTTTGGAAAGAGTGATGTGCTTTCTCCTCTACCTTAAAGCCTGAAGAAGTAAAGAATATAAATGCAAATTACATGCAAATATACTTTGGGGACCTTCCTATTTCTTATAGCTGAATTCTGCTTCTGGGGAAATACAAAAGATGACTCCAAGTCTTTATTTCCCAGGAGTTAACTTTGAAAGTTTTTCAAGAGCCTTTTATGAAAATTGCTACCTTCTATAATAAAATAAAATGGATTTTTTTCGATGTGAGTAAGTGAAGGGAAATTCTCTACATGGGGATGGAGGGGGAAACTTTGCAGCTGGGCATCTTAGGCCTGAGAATTGCTTTTTTCTGGTGGCTGTCCCTAAGTGTTCCTGTAACTACACTGGACTGGGGTGAGGGGAGAAAGAATGCTCCTGTCTGGTGTTCTTGTCCCCTGCCCATGGAACCTTTCCTCATAGTATTAAGATGAGGTAGGAGGAATAAACGTGGAGAAAGTCATGGAATAAGGCTCCCTGACTTGTTCAGATGGGCAAATTCTCACTGTAGGCAGCTCCTTCTGGCTCCTTATTACATAGCAGCATCATCAACTACCTTGTCAGAACTCTCTAAAATAATTCACACCTACAAGATCAAGACCAAAGATAGATTGGAGTTCCTGTTCCTGCCTACCCAAAGTTTATCTCTTGCATTCCTGTTGCTATGGTTTGAATATATGTGTCCCTCCAAAATTCCTGTGTCGGAACTTAAGCCCCAAGGTGATACTTTTAAGAGGTGAGGCCTTTGGGAAAGTGATTAAGTCATGAAGGCTCCATTCTTGTGGATGGGTTTAAGACCCTTATAAAAAAGTATTCAGAGAACTGTCTGGCCTTTCTGTCCCTTCCACTATGTAAAAACAAAGCTGCATTTACAGAAACTGAAGTTAGGATGTGCTTGTTAAATGTTAATGTGAATAAGAATCACTGAGGAATTTGTATAAATGCAGATTCTGATTCAGAGGATCAATTTTGGCATAAGAATTATTTTAAGTTGAAGGCATTTAAGGTCCTGAAATCCAGGCCAGGCACAGTGACTCAGGCCTGTAATCCCAGCACCTCGGGCAGCAGACAGACAGGAGAGGATTGCCTGAGCCCAGGGGTTCGAGACCAATCTGGGCAACTTGGTGAGACCTTATCTCTACAATAAATAAATAAAAATAGTTGGGTATGGCAGCATGTACCTATGATTCCAGCTATTTGGAAGGTTGAGGTAGAAGGTTCACCTAAGTCCAGCTGGTCAAGGTTGTGGGAGCCATTAATGTGCTACTGCATTCCAGTCTGAGCAACAGAGTAAGACTTAAAAAAGAAAAATCC
>NW_007245630.1:143151-161350 GCF_000164805.1 Carlito syrichta
GGGGGGGGCGGGGAAATACTGAAATCCCTTATCTGCATAAAATCAAGCCACTACTTACACAATTCGCATGACAGAAAACTCATTACCTCTTGAGATAACTTGACTTTTCTTGTTTGAAAGTTCACATGAAGTCCTAAAACTCTCTTGTCTCTAATGGCTCATATGCTACCATGAGGCCCTAGAGGAAGTTTGCCTGTACAGTTGTTGTCAACCTTGGCTGCATCTTCGAATCACCTAAACATTTCAGTGACAGACTGAACCCCCAACCAATTATCTGAGGATCTCTGTGAGTCCCCCCAAATTTAATTATGATAAGTCCCCTCCTCAGGAGCAACTCCAATCTTCACTTCTTGGAGAGGAAAAATTGGCACTACACCCAAACAAGCATTGTCACAAGACTATATCGTATCTCCTATCTGTTCTCCTAAGGGCACATTTATATTTCCAAAAAGTCAGTTGCCTTTCCATAAGTGCCCTTTCTCCCTTCTCCTTTTCCCCTCGTAAGTTAGGTATATAGACCCTAAATTCTAGCTACCCCTTTGAGTTATAGTACGTCCCCCGCATACGAACTTTCACTTTCTGGACTTTCAAAGACACAAACATGGGTTCACATGTCCAATCACATAAGTTAATCCATGTGTCTGGTGTACATTGTCACATGCATGCATCCTCTACAAGTGATTGTGCTTTTGTGTACTTTACTGTACAATACAGTATTGTGTACAGCAGTACAATATCTTTATTTCAAGCCCAGGATGTCCAGAGGCAAGCATAAAAGCACTGGTGATACAGCTGGTAAAGTACAGCTGATTGTGTTAGTTGGGTACCTAGGCTGCCTTTGTTGGACTTATGAAAAAATCGGATTTACGAACACACTCTCAGGACAGAACTCGTTCATATATAGAAAACTTACTGTACTTATTATTGAGTTCTCCCAGGTATATGTGCTGCATATATTAATGAAATGTGCATGTTTTCTCTTGTTAACCTGTTTAATTCACAGGCCCCCAGGAACTGGACCTAAGAGGATAGAGGAAAAATTTGTCCTCTTCTATACTAACAACCACCCAGGCAATCCTGATGTTTCTCATTCAAGAATCACACATTGAGTAGCTACAGCATATACCCTGGTGTAGATTGGGGAAAACTAAAGTTTTCCAAAGTTTATCCACACTACAGTTTATCCAAAAAGCAAGGAATTATATGTGTTACCCAACTCTGAGGCTATTGAAACAATCCTCTCTCCCACAATGACACTCAGAAAGACCCAAGACCAAGGGAAAAAAGGGTATAAAGGAGTATATTGTGCAGAAAAGTCCAAGACTAGTCTCCAAGTACAAAAAGCTGGGATAGGAGGCCAGAACTGAAGAACAAGTCATTGGCACCACTCTAAAAAACAAAGTGTGAAATCCTGGTTCATAAACTACAGAGGGTGGCAGACTGGTGAAGTACTTTGGAAATCTGCTAGATGACGAAGTAAGGATGTAACCTGGTGAGAAAAAAGTGTGTGTGTTGGATTGCCAGATTTAGCAGATAAAAATACAGGACCACTCTGTTAAATTTGAGTTTCAGGCTTAAAAATTAGTTCAGCATAAGTATAGTCCATGCAATATTTGGGATATACTTATACTAAAAGTGTGTTTCTCTGAAGTTCGAATTTAACAGGGTGTCCTGCATTTTATCTGGTAATCCTACCCATGTGACTTATGGAGTATCTTCAACTCCTTGAAGGACTGGCATGAGGTAGTGCTCAACTGCATGTGAAAATCAGCTGGGAACTTTAAAAACGAGGCTGAGACCTGGGTCCTACCTCCAGAGATCCTCAGATAATTGGTTGGGGGTTCAGTCTGTCACTGAAATGTTTAGGTGATTCGAAGATGCAGCCAAGGTTGACAACAACTGTACAGGCAGACTTTCTCTAAAAGAGCCTCATGATAGCATATGAGCCATTGAGGAACCATTAGAGACAAGAGAGTTTTAGGACTTCATGTGAACTTTCAAACAAGAAAAGTCAAGTCATCTCAAGAGGTAATGAGCTTCCTGCCATGCGAATTGTATAAGTAGTAGCTTGATTTGTTTTCTGAGGAAACTCAGGATTGGAGAAGGTGATTGTTGGGAGGGTGAAGTAGGATTGAAGAGAGCAGTGGGTTAAGTGATTATCATGAACTTTGCAGCTTTGAAATCCCAGAACTGGTTTATTTATTAAAAAATAAATAAGTCATAGAATGATACACAAAGACAAAAAAAAAAGTGCTTGTAAAAAAAATCTAAGTAAGGTTTGTAGTCTCATTAATTATATCGCGTCAGCCGTGCTCGGTGGCTCAGCCTGTAATCCCACTCCTTTGGGAAACTGAGGTGAGTGGGATTGCCTGAGCCCGCAGGTTTGAGACCTGCCTGGGCAACTGGGGGAGACATCATCTCTACAATAAATCAAAATGAGCCGGGTGTGGTAGCACTCGCCTGTAGTTCCAGCTACTCAGAAGGCTGAGGCGGAAGGATCGCCGGAGCCCACCAGGTCAAGGCTGCGGTGGCCGGGAGCAGCCACTGCACTCCAGTCTGAGTGACAGAGTGAGACACCAACTCAAAAAAAAAAATTATATCATGTCAAGGAATTTCCTGGTTTTGATAATGCACTGTAGTTACCTAAGACATCATCACTAAGGGAAATGGAGTCATGGGGTGCACAAGACCTTGCTGTACTACATTGTCAACTTTTTGTGAGTCTGTAACTATTTCAAAATAAAAAGCTTAAATTAATTCATCACTTCGTACTGAAGGATTGTTTTTCCATGAGGTCTGAGCAATAAAAGGTTGAGGATTGGCCTATCAGTGAATGAAGGCTTCCCACTGGGGAGGTGGAATCTGTGTGTGTTCCTCTCACTCACGGCCTAAGTGAGGGCATCCTCTTCTGCTGGATTCTCCTGGCATCAGGGCAGATGGGGGAACCGCAGCCACTCCTGGGTGGATGTTTACAAACAGAAACAGGGCCAGTTGGTCGTACTGAAAATAAAGCGACCAGAGCTTTCCAAGGCAGTACAAGTTCCTAGAAAGGGTAGTACTTCATCGTGTTCCAGATTTAATTAGCAATACAACGAACTAATAATAAAAATGAAAGCCAATACTGAGTCAAGAGGAGGTAACAGCAGCGGCCTGCAGTGACTATGTTTGTGGGTGTTGAGCGTGTTGTGTGTGTGTGTGTGTGTGTGTGTGTGTGTGTGTGTATTTTTAGATAACGACTTATTCTGCATGTGGTAATTAGGGCCCCAAGGGGGATGCAAATTTCTTTTTCCAGGATAAGTGCGTGGAGGGGGAGGGAAGCTAAAATTCCCACACATCTGGGGCAAACAGATACTGCACTCCAATTTCCTGTGGGCACCACTGGTTTCTTGCAGAATTACTTGCTAAGTAAATGATTGTTATAAGACTATGAAGATTCGGTCAATCAAATTAACCCCTTTTGTCCACGGCCTTCCTCCCCCCAACCCAACGGCTCCCTTCATTTGCCTAAACTCAGCGGCTTTTGAAAATGTGTTCAAGCTTGAAGGCCCTAGCCTTCCTCACATTGGCCAAGTGTAACCTGAGTGAGAACCCAGAGGCCCCCAATTGTTTTGCTAATCAAGATTATTGCCCCATTGAGATGTGGAAGCACAGCCTGGCTGACAAAATTTGTCAGTTTCCCATGAAATAGTTCTGTCAGTTTAGCCCGGGTGCTGGCAACTATTAACATATAAATGAAGTTTCTCTCTGCCTTACTCCCCCTTTCCCCTACCCCTCAGCCACCCATCCTAATGGATTCGAGAAAATATAAACACACACCCCCACCTCCAGCTCCCAAACCCTCTGTGTGCTTAAATCAAACCAGCTTCTTTTCTCCGGTGCCTGGAGATCCTGTGGGCAGTGGGGGCTCATAGCGGGCTGGGAGGAGCTCATTTGCACAAAACTACTTTCAAGGCATGAAACTGCCAGGCCCTCGTCCCCCGCTGACAGCAACAGGCGACCGGCTGGGCCTGCGACAGTACAAATGGCTGTCTGAATGCCAGGCAGACCTCCAAGGCAGCCTGTGAGGACAAAGTGGCAACATGGAACATAGGGCTTGAAAGAGTTATCTCAGCTCAGGGGTCAAACGCCTGAGATCTCTTGCTAACTTGGTCACCCGATGGCAAAACGGACTGGGGGGTGGTAGGGGGTGAAGGATACTCTGAGCAACCACTCACTGGCTTTTCTCACACTGGATTCTGGGACAAATGTGAGGCTGCGCTGTGGCCTGGGGTGAGCTCACCTTTTCATTACCTTAAAATCGGAACTTCCTTTCCCACAGCACGGCTTGAGTTCATAGCTGAGCTAAAAGAAGGAAAGAGACAAAATCCTTATCTTTTTGTTTCTCCTGGATCAGAGTTAGGGCTACAGGGAAGACTCAATAATCTACTATTTGTTATATTATATTGTATTTATATTATGCATATGATAATATATATATCAGTTCAAGCACTCTGGTTAAAAACAAATTCACAATATTAAAGTCACATACATTACAGAAATAATTCCTTTTTTGGCATTGTAAGTTAATTTTTACCAGAGTTCTTGATACATACACACACATATATCTATATGTGCATGTGTACGTATAAAATCACAAGCACTCTGGTGAAGGTAAATCTTTTTATATGTAAAAATTTAAGTGTGTGTGTGTGTGTGTGTGTATCTGTAAATCAACAATATTAGCCATCTGTTGCTAAATTAGTTCTCTGGAAGGAAAGTTCTGCCAGGGGCCTGGTATGGTCCAAGGAGCACCCAGCTGATCTGATAGAGCATTCAATGAGCTTTGCAGGGTGGAGATCTTTGCAGAAGGATCCTTCAATCACAGTTTGTTTCTGTTATCTGGGACACAAGCAGATGATGCTTTTGTGTCTCCCATGGAGAGGACAGTGAGGGAGTCTCCCACCCCGTCCATCTCCTGCCTCCTGCTGCCTGATAGGAAAAGATACCTGGGGGTAAATGATCCCAAGGAGGCCCACAAAGAGGTGTTGGTAAATCTGCTCTAGACTGTGTCTTCTGTCCAGGTCAGTGAATGCTTCTTCCAAGCCAAAGTGCTTAGATGCAGCATGTGGAACTTCCTAGTCAGAAAACCCAGGTTGAAATGTTTTCTTGAAACCAGGGCCCTTAGCTGTTAGCCAAACTCTAAGAAAAAAGTAAACTAACAAAAAAACAGCTTTGCTTTTGGAATCATCAATTTCATCCTGAGAGAGCGGAAGAGTAAAGTTCAGGGGTTTTCACCATTAAATCTGAAGAAATTAGCCTTTCTGTAAATACAATTTAATGTTAAGTGCTCTGGAATCAGACTGCCTAGATTCCTAGCTGAGTGACTGGACACTTATTAAACCTCTCTGTGCCTTAGTTTCTTCCTCTGTAAAATAAGAAAAATAAGGTTACTGACCTTTCATTGGTCATAAAGAATACAAGACTATGTTTATAAAGTACTTACATAATGTCTGGCATCTAGTATGTGCTTCATGTTTGTCAGATAACACTATCTAGGAAGAATTCAATATCACTTATTATATTTATTGGTCTAGTTTGTGATCATTTTATTTATAAACAAGGCAGTTTTCATTTCTTGATAGTGATCCAAGTTTCCTTTAAAAAATTATTTAAGTAAAATATGGAGTCAATTTCAAGAAAGATACTAAATAAATTATAGTGCATTTGGAGATAGCGTCTTTAAGAAGAAATTGAGGTTAAATGAGGCCATAAGGGTGGGGCCCTAATCCAACAGGCCTGAGAGATAGTGGGAATGTGAGCACACAGGGAATAAACTATGTTAGGTGAACATCTACCACCCAAAAAGGGAGGCCAGGAGAAATCAACCATGTGTATACCTTGATCTTGGACTTCTAGCCTATAGACTGCGAGAAAAGTTAAACTTCTAGTCTGAGTTACTCAGTCTGTGTTATGGCAGCCCTAGTAGACTAATATGGGCAAAGGAAACAGATTTTGTCAGAGAGTTGTCTTTCTATAGTTAGGGATAATTTAAAACAAAACCAAATTAAAACAACAACCACAACAGGGAAATGAGTACGTGTCAGAGATAACTACGCATTTGCCAACCCTTCTGAAATAAACTAAATGTTTGTATCTTCTTCCCCCAGTTCCAGTGTTGAAACCCTGATCCTAATGTAACGGTATTTAGATGTAATTAGGGGTAATTCGATCATGAGAGGCAATTAGGTCATAAGAGTGGAATCCTCATGAATGGAATTAGTGCCCTTCTAAGAAGAGGCCAGTTAACTCTCTTTTCTCCATCTGAGGAAACTATGAGAAGTTGGCTGTCTGCAACCTGGAAGCAAGCTCTCACCAGAACCTGCTCATGCTGGTACCCTGACCTCAAACTTCCAGCATACAGATTTGTGAGAATAAATTTCTGTTGTTTCTCAGCCAGTCTATGATGCTTTTTTAAAAAATAACAGCTCAAACTGATTAAGAAACCTCTTTATTGATAACAACACAACTAAGAATGGCTAAAATGTAATGACTAGATTGGACACTGTCAATGTCACACACACCACAAAAATGATGTCACCTGACCCTCACAACACATCTAGGGAGCAAATGCTAGAGAGGTGAAAACTGCAGCTTGGACCACAGGGAGGAAGTGCAGAAGTCTTACTCTGTATTCTGTTCCTTCTGCCCTTGAAACCAGTATTCTCAACCCCCATGGCATTCTGCTGTCAACATTCTCTAAACTAAAAAAGCTTTATAAGGGATGCTTAGAAGCAGCCAGAAGAGCAGCCTAGTCTCGCAGGAAGGACGCTCAAACCTGCTAGAAAGCTGATGGGTTCGGGGAAGCCTGCCTCAGCTCTCCTTTGGGCCACACTTTCATGACCTGGATCACTTCCTAAAATGGTTTCATTTTACAAATGAGCATGAGTCTCCCCTGAAAGCAGCCAACATTGTCAGAGATTTAATAATTAGCATTTCAAAGTGTTCATTTTCATTTTCCCCTTTGTCAGGGTGAGAACCACTACAGGACAAAAATGAGCTCCTTTCTTCCACTCTCAACCTGGAGGGATCTTTACAGAGAAAGTAGCACCAGCCCATCCCCACAGCTGGCTCCCATAGCCAATTCTAAAGGATGGTCCCATCCCGGCCCCACCCTGTCCCAAGGACCACCTTTTGAGGGTGATACAGAGACCCATTAATGTCTGTCTATATTGTCACAGCCCTAGAAAAGGGCATGGCAAGGACCCAAGAGCTCCAGTACATTCCTGAATAATAATACTGAGAAGCCGGCTCGGTGGCTCAGCCTATAATCCCGCGCCTTTGGGAGGCTAAGGTGAGTGGA
This sequence comes from Carlito syrichta, assembly GCF_000164805.1. Lineage (NCBI taxonomy): Eukaryota > Metazoa > Chordata > Mammalia > Primates > Tarsiidae > Carlito > Carlito syrichta. The sequence continues at coordinate 150,491 of NW_007245630.1, forward strand.
TTGCCCGAGCCCGCGGGTTCGAGACCTGCCTGGGCAGTCAAGACCTCATCTCTACAATAAAATAAAATAAAAAAATTAGCCGGGCGTGGTAGCACGCACCTGTAATTCGGGCTACTTGGAAGGCTGATGCGGAAGGATCGCTGGAGCCCTGCAGGTCGAGGCTGCGGTGGCCGGGAGTGGCCACTGCACTCCAGTCTGAGTGACAGAGTGAAACTCCAACTCAAAATAATAATAATAATAATAATAATAATAATACTGAGAGCGAATAAAAGGTGCGCTTCCCCTTATTTCCTATGCACTCCCAGTAAGTAGCTTCAGGGGATCCTTGACTTCCCTATAGTCTACGCACAATCAACAGAAAGATGCAAATCTCCATTTACTCCCCTCTTCAAAGTGGTTATATGTTTGAATAATATAATATCAATGCAATCATAAGCCTTGTGGGTTTGTATAATTTTTGTGTAATGCATGATATCTTGGGCCTTGTAAACTCCCTTTACTCTATGGAAAGCTTGATTAACATTTCTGTCGGTCCTACTGATAAAAGCTATGAGATACCTCTAATACCCAGCACCAAGAAGTCTGGACCAAAAAAATGTCACTATCGATAAATGCAACTGAAACTCAATTTCTACACAATGCTCTGCCGGTCACATGGCTAATGTATAGGTACTAACAACTCTGGACTTGCAAAAGTGAATGGTAAAATCCTGGAGGGTAAGTAGAACCATTTTAGAAAGACCTTGAGTCTGGCTCTGTTCCCTGGTTTTGAACTTAGAAAGAAACTTCTTTCTACCAGTTCCCTGCTCCTTTGATTTATTGGTATCAAGGGGAGCAGCCGAGTGATACTCGGACCATAACAAGGGATGGCTTCTCAAAACTGTGACTCAGCCCTTCCCAACATGCCCAATGGGTCACCTCTGGGACATTCCTTACAGGAATTAATGAGAACATGCTGAGCATGCTGCTGGTAATTTTGGGATTTGCAGATTAGGGTCAAGACACCCGTGCAGCAAAGGAAGGGGGAAACTTTACCTGGGCTAAAGCTAGTACCGTTGAGTACAGTGACCACTAGCGCCATGTAGCTACTGAGCCCTTGCAATGTGACAAGGACAAGTTGAGAATGCTCTAAGTTCAAAATACATATCAGATTTTAAAGATTGTATACAAAAAGGAAGATAAAATGTATCATTAATATTTTATCTTGGTTACATGTTGGAGAGATAATATTTTGGATATACAGTTGACCCTTGAGCAACATGGATTTGAACTACACAGGTCCACTTATGTGAAAATTGTCTTCTGCCTCAGACACCCCTGGGACAGCAAGACCAACCCCTCTCTTCCACTTCCTCCTCAGCCTACTCAAAGCGAAGAAGAGAAGGAAGACCTTTTGACAATGCACATCCACAGCAAATATATTCTCTCTTCCATATGATTTTCTGAGTAACATTTTCTTTTCTCTAGCTTAGTTTATTATAAGAATACAGTATATAGTGCATATGACATATAAAATATGTGCTAATTGGCTGTTTATGTTACCAATAAAGCTTCGGGAAAAAGTATGTTCAAGTTTTGGGGAAGTCGTTAAGTTAGGGGGACTCAAAAGTTATTGGCAGGTTTTTAACTACATGGAGAATTGGCACCAATAACTCTCACATTGTTCAAGGATCAACTTTTAGCTTAGATAAAGCATATAATTAAAAGAGCTCTACCTATTTCTTTCTGCTTTTTTAAACTTGGTTACTCCAAGGGACTTTCCTGTTCTCTAGATCTTTCTCCATCATTCATCGCCTTATTTCACTCTCTCGCTGGCACTTGTCACCACCTGAAATTCTGTTTTATATAGTCATTTGCTCTTCAGTTTCTGTCTCTCCTCTGGAATATAAGGTTCCTGAAGGCAGAGGCTCTGTCTGCCTATCTAATTGGATGTTTTTTCCCAGTATACAGTGTCACGCACAAGATAAGCATTTAATGACTATTTTTTAGGTTGCATGAAAGATGAAAGGAAGCTCAGGTAGAAGCTCCTATTCTGAAGCACCTCTGGCCACCAGGTAGAACTGACCACTTTCTTGCTTGTACCAAATGCCACCATATACAGAAAATTTTCACAGACCAAATAGCATTTTAGGACATATATGTTTACCTGTCAGTCTCCTTCCCCTAGACACTGAGCTCCTTGATTGCAAGAACCTTATCATACTTGCCTTTTTATTTCCAGATACTTAGGAGGTATCTGATAAATATTTTATGAATAAATCAACCTTTGAAACTTTGCTTTTCTGTAATATAGAAGTCTACAATGAGCTAACTCTCTCAAATAAGGGACCATTCTGGCCTCAGCTCAATGATGTCCTTTTGTGTCTCTGTCTTGATCATCTTAATGGACCTCCTTTCATGACAGAAAACATCTGTATTTCAACAATAAGATATGATTTGGCAGGCCAGTTGGGTGGAATAACCCGATAATACAATTATTGTTTATAGAGTACTTTATATTTTGCTAGGTCTTTCATGTTCTCTACCATTTTATTTGACCCTCAAAACTCCTTTGTTAAGTGGGAGGAACACGCATTAGGACTGCATTTTCCAAAAGAAGAAACAGGATCAGAGAGGTTACCCACATTGGCTTGGTTAGAGTAAGTAACTGGTGGGGCTAGAATCCAAGCTCAACTTTAGATTTCTCTTCAGTGCTTTTTCTGGGTTCTTCTGACAAGAATACAACAGACCATTCACTCTCCACAAACAGAAAGAAGAAAAGTTTCTTCTATTCTGTGCACCTCTGCCCATAGTGCTCCCTGTCATTTATAAGATAAAATTCAAACCACTTTTCTCAGCATACATAGCTTTCTGCAGTCTTATCTTTCCAGTCTTATCACATCTTATCCCCTGATAATGACCTCTCCCCACATGCAAATCCATGTACTCATATAGTAAACCCTCAGATAATTTCCACTCCATTTACCCATTTATGAGACCTAAGTTGCTTTCTTCAAAACTCATTTGCATTCTTTCCTTCTATCTTATGTCCTCCTTGTCCCTTAGTCCTTCCAGGCCACATCCTTGCTTTTTTGTATTCATCATTCAAATTTGTATTCATCATTCAAATTTGCTTAATCAATAAATGGCATTTCCTGGATTTGTAACTGAAGAGACAATATTTGAGGTGGGATTCAGATGCGATTTGATTTACTGGGCCAACCTTAGCTAAGAACGTAGTCTTTTTCTGTTTATTTGTTTGTTTTGTTTTGTTTTGTTTTTCTACTTTCTGGTGTCTATTTAATCTAAGAGTGATGTTAAAGAGAAAGTTTAAGCCGGGCTCGGTGGCTCAGCCTGTAATCCCGCGCTTTGAGAGGCTGAGGTGAGTGGATTACCTGAGCCCGCGGGTTTGAGACCCACCTGGACAATTTGGTGAGACCTCATCTCTACAATAAATCAAAAATTAGCCGGGCGTGGTAATGCTCGCCTGTAGTTCCAGCTACTTGGAAGGCTGAGGCGGAAGGATGGCCGGAGCCCAGCAGGTCGAGGCTGCGGTGACCGGGAGCGGCCACTGCACTCCAGTCTGGGCGACAGAGTGAGACTCCAACTCAAAAAAAAAAGAGAAAGTTTATTCTGATACTTGTTGAAGTGGTAAGGAGGGCTTTATTCAAGACTATTGCAATAAGGTTCAGCTATGAATACAACAAAAGAAAGTGGGGATGTATAGTCAAGAAACAGGGTAAGGATGTCAGTGGATGGAGATATTCTGGCTAAACTGACCTAACAAGATACTTGCTAAAGGCAAGCTGAGAATTTATATGTCAAAAGTGAGGGAAGAAGAACTTGATCAATTATCAAGGGTGATGACATATCAAAAGTGGAGAAATGACTTAGCAGGATTCTTCCCAAAACTGGGCTGGTCAGGCCAAGATAAAACAAGGACCAAGCTCAAGGCATAGTTGAAAAGAGGGCTCAGAGGCATCTGGCTAAAGTTTGGCTAAGGAGAGAGTGTTTGTAAGTGGCTTCTTCCTGTGGTTTAAAATGGCTGCATGTACCTCTGTAGTCTATGTGCTCCTATGAACAACAAAGAATAGCTTTGTTCTTAATTCCTAGAAAAAAATCCATAGACTCACTCAGATTGAACCAGATTTAGCATGTGTCAAACTCTGGTCCAGGTGATTGGCTTGTGCTAGTTGGTTTAGCCTAAGTCACTAGAGTAGGGAAATAAAGTGCTATCATCAAAATCATGGACATTTCAAACAAAACTGTGCCTCAGAATTACCTCTGAATTTGCAGGTCCCCTGGGCAAGAGTTTAAATGGAAGTCCACCATCCATATGTATAAATATTTTGAAGTTCAATCAAATTAACAAATGGTTAGATAAAGCATGTTCTATCCTTTCTGGGGGTTGGCGGATTAAAAAAGATGTCCTAAATTTTTATTTGCTAATTCTGGCAGCCCTACTCTACCTTGACAAATGAACCTTCATTGTGACAAAATTGAAGAATAAGTGTGGAGCCTCTGAGTCCCTCTGATGTCCCCTTGGAGAGCACAAAGAGAAGCAGGGAAAGATGTATTCCTCACTCTTGGGCATATTCTTTGTTATGCCAAAAGCTACCACTACTTCCTATCTGAGAAGATGTGGATAATTTGCCTTTTCTCTTACCTAAAAGCCTCCATAGTTGAGTCCTACCTGCTCTCCACAACTGTTCTTCTCTGACTTCCGTAGTAGGACTACTTGCAAACCTTCCTGGCATTCAGGTCCAACTGCCTTTTGTTTTGAGAAAATAAGACTAGAGAGGTAAAAAAGTACTTCCCTGGGGCCTGAAGTGTGTTAGTCACAGAAGCAGATGTTTGGGTTACAAGTCAGACTGTGCCAGGGCTAAGCAACAGATCCACATGACAGAGGCAACCATGTGGTCTTTAATAAGTATATTCCTACGCATATGTTTGTGATATGCAGAACTCTCTCAAGCTTGGGACTCAGGACAAAGGTTCTTTGAGCCAGGTCTAAGGGCAGTGCTGGGATTTTTTTCATCCAGACATATACAGCTAGACCATATCTCCCAATGAATTCTGGCCAGCGAATGCTGGCTTCTTTGAGGTCTAACACATGAAAGCCTCTCACACAATTCTTTACACTCTCTTTTTCCCCATTCACTAGATAAATGGAGAACATTCTAAAACCTTGGAGGAGAATAGGATCACAGATAGAATAAACCTTGGTCCCTGAATGACTGCCTAGAGCAGAGCCGCCCTGCAACTTCCACCTCTAATTGGATTATAACTGAGCAAGAAATCTATTTCTATCATGTTAAGCCTCTGAGCTGTTGGTTTTTCTCTGTTAAAGAAACCAGTGTTACCTTAACTCATGCAAGGGTTGATGGGAAGAGGGACAGAGAAAAATGTCTGCTGGTGTGGCAACTAATAAGCTAACGTTTACCATGATTACCTCCAAATAGCTCATAGGCATATAACAATAACAGTCAGGTGACACTACTACCTGCATTACTAGCTGTGTCACCAGAGGTCTTTATGTATTACAGAATACTGAGCAATACAACCTAGAGCCTGTGTGGTTAATATAATATACTTAACAAAGAACTCTGCCCACGTGACTTACAGCATTGGCGTGAGAAGAATTCAAGAGCTGGTAATGATTTTCCAGTGCCTAGGTATCATATTCTTATCAATATGACTTTAAGTTATGAGCTGAAAAACCGATAGTGTAATAAGTGGCTATAAAAATGTCAGTATCAGCTCACAGTTAAGAAGTGCTAGGCAAAACAGCCTGTTGCTAAAGACTCTGCCAGGTTAGCAGCCTCTCTTTTTTAGGACAAACAGAAAAGTTCTCATCCACTTTTACAGTTTCAAAGAACTGTATTCAAAATAGCCAAGGAACCTCTGATGCACTTTTGTTTGGAATGGGAAGGGAAGTAGATGTGAGAGTTTCCTCAAAGCTTCTTTTTTTTTTTGAGTTGGAGTCTCACTCTGTCGCCCAGACTGGAGTGCAGTGGCTGCTCCCGGTCACCGCAGCCTTGACCTGCTGGGCTCCGGCGATCCTTCTGCCTCAGCCTTCCAAGTAGCTGGAACTACAGGCGCGCGCTACCACGCCCGGCTAATTTTTTTTATTTTATTGTAGAGCTGAGATCTCGCCTGCCCAAGCAGGTCTTGAACCCGCGGGCTCAGGCAATCCACTCACCTCAGCCTCCCAAAGGTGCGGGATTACAGGCTGAGCCACAGAGCCCGGCTTTCCTCAAGGCTTCTTAAGGATGGAGTTTTAAAACACTCTGTGTTGGTAGAGAGTATGAGGGGTGAAGACTTTCTTTGACGAGAGGACAATATCAACAGACAACAGGATGTAGAATGGTAAAAAACGAAACAAAACTTGGGAAATCTGTAAAAATTTGGAGAGAAATACGTAGGGTCGGGTGTTTCAAAGAGAAGAATCAAAGTGTTGAATGAGAATAAATGTATAAAGCCAATATATATTGATTGGTCCCACTTGTGGGGATTTTAATCTTTTTCTGTAAATGCACCATCTTCTTTAGACGCAGTTAAGTCTTTTCATGTGTTTGGGATCACACACTCAGGCCACTGCAGTCCACTATCACAAAATAAAGATTTAACCTTGACCAACAACTTGGAATCAGGTCATACCAGGTGAGTACAAAGTAAAGAGGCACAGTTGCCAGTTCTGTTTTAAATCAAGTTTGAGAGTCTTGATGTGTGTCTAAAACATTCAGCTAAGAGTTAAACAAGAAACCATAAAAAATGATAGAAACAATATGAGATCTAACATCTCAACAGTTGCCAAAACTAGCAAATAATCAAAATCTGGTCGCAAAACTTCTCCAGATACACAATGGCACCAATACCAGCTTAAGAACAAAGCTGCCCAATATATTTTTAAAATCCCTCTCGTCTCCACTCATCTCCTGACCAAATGTTGGCCACAAACTGGCTCACAGCATTGTGAGTTGTAAAAAGGTTCAAGATTAACCAGAGCAGTAATTCTCAAATCAGGGGGAGGGGAAGATACCACCTCTCCACCCCCTGTGATGGGGGCATATTAGAACCTGGGGAAGCAGATGTTTAAAAGAATATTCATTGTTGTAATTGTATACTAGAAGCAGGAGAGCATTTTGTTTCCTTAGAAGACACACAAAGAAACCCTACAAAAATCTCCTTGACTGGTGAAGAAATGTAGACATTCTCTGTGCCAACCAGGAAGATTATGGTGGAGAGGCATGCCAGAATCTCAAGAGGTGAAAGAAATGATGTGTGAGCTGTTAATGCTATCAAACGGGAATTATTGTTTAAAAGCTAGTAAAGTTTGATAAAGAGTGACTCTTTTTCACATATTAAATAATTCCTTTGCCCTTCCATTCAACACTATGTGCCAAGGAGAGTGGAAGCAGTAGGAAACAGTACTGAATGAGGCATGGGACCAGCATGCCATATTCCAGTGTGGAGACTCACACATGATCAGGAAATGGACAACGCAAGTTTAGTTTTATAGAGATATGCAAGTCGTGCTAACAACAATGAAATCAGGGAAGGCAGCCCTGAAAAGGTAATGCCTCCCCATCACCATCTTCACTATCACCAAGGTCATTACTGTGCTTCTTATGAGTCAGGCCATAGAGTAAATATGTTAAGAGAGAAAAAGTCAAAACTCTGTGATACACAGCCTCTAAAAGGGCCCCAATAATAACCCCAATCTCCTGTTATTGTATAATGTCCTTGCTTTTTTAAAAAAGAACACAATTACAGCAAAAGTGATGAGCTGTCCCTTCTAAGATTATGTTACGAAAAGACTCTGGCTACTATCTCTCTCTCTCTCTCTCTCTCTCTCTCTCTCTCTCTCTCTCTGTGTGTGTGTGTGTGTGTGTGTGTGTGTGTGTGTGTGTTTGTGCGTGTATCTTTCTCTCTCTTTCTCTTTCTGCCTCTGCCTCTATCTCTCACACACACTCTCCAGATGCCCTTTCTCTGGAGGAAGCAAGTTGCCATGTTGCCAGTACCTCCTGTGTTCCAAGGCCAACCAATAGCCAGCAAAGACTGGGGCCTGCCAATGTGGATCTTCCTCCAGTCTGACCCCGACCGAGACTCTGAGTTAGAGGCACCAAGCTAACTCCATTCAAATTCTTAACACTCTCCCCAGATTGTAAGATTACAAATGTTTGTTGTTTGAAGTCATTGTGTTTTGGGATAATTTGTTACTTAGCAATAGATAACAGACCTCCAACAAACACAAGGTGAGGGGGGGAACTGACTATAAGCACTTTCATGAATCTGACTCAAATTCATAGCTTTAGGAATAATTTAGACTATTTGGGATCCTGATAAAATTCTGCAAATGCTTATCTTTGAAAGGTGATTTTCAGAGATTGAGGGTTAAGGAAAATGGGGAGATGTTGGTCAAAGAGTGAAAACTTTCAGTTACATAGAAGCTCTGGAGACCTCATGTACAGCTTGGTGACCAAGTTAATAATACTGTATTGTATGCTTGAGATTTGTTCAAAGTAGATCCTATGTATTCCTAACACACACACACACACACACACACACACACACACACCCAAAAGGTAACTATGTAAGGCGACGGATATATTAATTAGCTTGATTGTGGTAATCACGTTATAACATATACATAGACCAAAACATCCTATTGTACACCTTAAATACGCACAATTGTTTTTGTCAGTTATACCCCAATAAAGCTGGGGGGGTGGAGAAGGAAAGTAAGGCTCCCTGTCTAGGCACCCAAGGCAGCCCCTTTGAAGTAGGGGTGGCCACATTCTCCTCAAGGAAGTTCTGTAAGTGGCAGAGCACCATGCAGGGAAAGACTCTTTCTGAACTTTTCCCTTATATTTCTCATTTTACTGCTGAAAACATCTTCTTTGCATTAGAAGATTTTGAAATTTCCTCCCAACCATGCATTTAAAGCCTCTGCCCACCCTGATTTTCTTTCCAAGAGGTTATTCTCCCTTGTCATTTAGTAAATGCTTTCCTCACTTGAGTCATCCAATCCAAGGACAAGATGTCAGGGCTTCTCATGTTTCTGAAGGGCTTTTCCTATTCATACCTTTCTACAGGTGGCTGTGACTGTCTAGAGAAGAAATCCAACAGTAAAATCTTCATTAAGAGGAATTGGCACCGGGCTTGGTGGTTCAGCCTGTAATCCCGTGCCTTTGGAAGGCTGAGGTGAGTGGATTGCCTGAGCCCGCGGGTTCGAGACCCACCTGGGCAGCGAGACCTCATCTCTACAATAAATCAAAAAATTAGCTGGGCGTGGTAGCACACGCCTATAATTCCGGCTACCTGGAAGGCTGAGGCGGAAGGATCGAGGCTGCGGTGGCCGGGAGCGGCCACTGCACTCCAGTCTGGACAACAGAGTGAGACTCCAACTCAAAAAAAAAATAATAATAAGAGGAATTGGCAGTGATTGGGCCTGGACTGGATTAAACGCAATTTTAAATCTGGTCTTGAAAAATAATTGGATAGGCAAATTAATAGTACAAATGAGTAAATTCTCTATTATTTCCAGCGTGAGTAAAATAAAAGGATTCTGGAATTATATTTTTCAATTAAAGTAGGATGTTTCACAGATTCCTGGAATAGCACCCAGTACCCAGTGTGGCACAAGCAGATATTGAATTAGTGTTTGCCGAACAGCTGAATAAATTGATTCTATATGGATTGATCCATTTTCAAGGAATTAGGATGTGAAAAATAATCTTACACTAAGATGAGACTGAAAAATACAAAAATTTCTTTGGTTCAGAAATATCATGAAAAGCAATAGACACTTTAAATAAATATTCAGAAGTGACATCACATAAAAAGTTCCAGATGATAATATTCTATCAACATGTATTGTAGTTGATGGCAATTAATATTTATTCATAAGGAAAAACTCTACAAAGCAACTTAAACATACTTATTTTTTTTAATGTTAAACATGTTGCTGAAAATGATAGAAATAACTTTCATTGTGTCCTACCGTATGTCATTAGCCTGTTTATTTCCTTTCAAGCACTGATTGCTATTAAAACTTGTGGGTTTTTTGTTTATTCTTTGTCCCTACATTATACACACACACAAATACACACACACACACACACACACATATAACTATAATGTGGTAAGTTCTATATCAGCCACTTTTCTCCAGTCCCGAATATAGGTGTGCTACATTGTGAGCATGCAAAAAATATATACATTCAATTTTAAATATTTACTGAATGATGGAATTAATGCTATCACATTTGCTGCCAACTAATTAAAGCTTATTTTTACATCATACAAATAATGTCAAGGCCAGGTCTTCAAAGCAAAACATTTTAAGACCTCTCTCATCCTACCTCACACCTCACACCTCACCCTTTTTGTTTTTAGGAGCAAAACATTTAATCTTTTATTGGGTCCTAGTTCTGTAGAATTCTCTCCCCTCCTGACACAGGAGGATTCCTGGAAAGTATTGCTGCAAACTCAGCCTGAGGCGAGACTGATGGTTGAACCTGGAGGAAGGGAGGGAGTTCCTCTAAAGGAGACCCAAAACATGTGCTTCCTAAAAGACCTCATGACTTCTGGATGTTAGACCCTGTGCCAGTTAATAAATGAGATCTGGGCAGGGCTTGGTGGCTCAGCCTGTAGTCCTGTGCTTTGGGAGGTTGAAGTGAGTGGATTGCCTGAGTCCGCGGGTTCGAGACCCGCCTGAGCAACTTGGTGAGACCTCATCTCTACAATAAAAATAAAAAATTAGCCAGACGTGGTAGCACGCGTCTGTAGTTCCAGCTACTTGGAAGGCTGAAGCGGAAGTATCACCGGAGCCCAGCAGGTCGAGGCTGCAGTGACCGGGAGTGGCCACTGCACTCC
>NW_007245630.1:161397-167148 GCF_000164805.1 Carlito syrichta
TAAAAAAAAAAAAAAAAAAAAATTAAAAAATAAATGAGATCTGGAAAGACTTTAATCTAAAGTGGCAGTAGCCTCTAAAGTACCTCTCAATCTTTTCTTTTTGAGTTGGAGTCTCACTGCCGCCTAGGTTGGAGTGCAGTGGCACTCTCACAGCCATTGCAACCTCGAGCTGCTGGTCTCAGGCCATCCTTCTGCCTCAGCCTTACAACTAGCTGGAACTACAGGCACATGCCACCACACCTGTCTAATTTTTTTTTAATGTAAAGACGAGGTCTCTCCAAGTTGCCCAGGCTGGTCTCGAACCCTGGGCACAGGCAATCCTTTCACCTTAGCCTCCCAAAGTGCTGTGATTACAGGCTTGAGCCACCGCGCCCAGCTCAATCAAGTGGAGCCACAAGTAACAGGAGGAAAATAGAAGGAAATATTGTGAAACCGGGAAGACTGCCCTTGTTAACAGCACAGAGGGGAAAAAAATAATTTTTTGGCATTCGTTTAATTTCCTAAGACTTCAACTTAAGCTCAATTTGCTGCAAGAATTGTATCCAAATCTGGGATAACTCTGCTCCTTTTATTCGGGTTCAATTTTTCTCCTTCTGGTTTTTATTTTTAGCAGGGCTTCAATTATTTTAAGATGATAATAATCATCAGACTTTTTTGATTCTGAATTTATGTAGAGTGAGGCCAACAGTTCTCTTTTTCAAAGTCTTCAAGAACCCAAACTTTCAGTCCTACACATTCTGCTCCTAAGACATTAACTCTAATTAAGCTAATCAAACCCATGCACAGTTATAAGAATAAAAAGTACTAAGGAACAAGACAACTCTGTGAGAAACAGATATTATACAATGAAAATAAAATGAATTCTCCAGACTTTTTAAACTACTGTTCCATTAAATCCATTTATTTTTGAACGAGCTTTGATCTTTTTTTTTTCATTTCATAGACCAAGATGTTGTCATTAGAGGAATGAATTACTTCCTTTAGGTTGAACTCATTCATATTCCATACCAAGAGCCAATCTTATTACAACTGCAATTGAGCATAATCCAATTACAATTTTTATTTCAAAATATAACATGATCCCCTGAACTTGAGAACCACATGTACTCACAAGGTTCACAAAAAATGCAAGAGCTCTACTTGCATGAATTAGGAAAGGCTATCTATAGACTGGTTTGGAGGAACTAGATTCTGAGAGTTAGGAAAATGGAAATACCAGCCCATCATATCTCTCACCAACAAACTTAGCTTAAGGGGTCAGGTGTCCTCCTGGACTTGGCAGATAAGTCCTGACCTTGGCCATCCCCTGAAATGTCCTTCATTTACATATTTGCCTTTGTTTTCACCTTTTACATACTCCACCCCCTCTCACCTGCAAAGTCCTTTATGTTTTCACTTTATGGAAGTTTTACGGCTTTTGTCACCTCCGATCATGTCTTTTTAGCTTCTCTCAAGGCTAGTTTTAGATTGAGTTTCTTCCTCCCAAGTGAATGCCCTTTCCCACTAGGAGATAGTCTAGAAAAGATCAACATGCAGGTTGGCCATGAATTCCTTCACTTTGTTCTACCTGAGTCTCTCTCATTGGTTCATGAGAAAACAGTTCATTTTATTTGCTTGGTCTATCATCTTGGATTGTGGTGGCAGTCAAACAAAATGTTTTATAAAATGAAATCTATAAAGGCCTTTTTTCAAGACTGACAAATACTGCCACATATTATTCTGGAGGAATGCCCAAAAGGGGCAGTCACAAGGAATCTAAGTATACAGCACCTCCTGGAGTTGTGCAGTGCACAACCATGCACAGTGGCCCTGATGTGTTAGGTCAATGTGTTGTCCTTATGGAGGCCTTAAGGCATAAGGATTAAATAAATAATAAGAACAGAAGGGAAAAAAAGTAAGAAATAAAGGAGAGGAACTGAGGAAGAAGGAGGAAGGAGGTTAGTGATGCAGAGTAATGCTCAGTAACATGTGTACATGTTCATAGAGAAAGGTCCAGAAGGATATATATATAAACCCTTATTATGAACTATAGCTAGAGTGTAGGATGGGGTATTATTTTAATTTTTTTTTTTTGAGTCGGAGTCTTACTCTGTTGCTCAGGTTGGAGTGCAGTGGCACGCTCACGGCCACTGCAGCCTCGACCTGCTGAGCTCAGCTGATCCTTCTACCTCAGCCTTCCAGGTAGCTGGAACTATAGGCACTCACCACCAAGTCTGGCTAATTTTTTTTTTTTGGTAGAGATGAGATCTCACCAAGGCTGGTCTCGAACCTATGGGCTCAGGCAATCCTGAGCCTCAGCCTCCCAAAGTTCTGGGATTATAGGCGTGAGCCACTGCACCCAGCCTTATTTTAACTTTTTTAAACCTCAACTTTTATAATTTTCAAGTAACAATAATAAAAGGAGAAGGTGAGGGGAGGAGAGAAGAGTACACTAAATCTTTAGAAACAAGACACACACAATTACACGCTTCAGTGTCATACTTTGACATCCCCATTGTACTTCGTCATTCACACTTAGAGTCAAGAGATGGGGTTAGCGCTGAGGAGGAGAAACTAAGGAGAATTAATAGTATCAAGCCCGATGATCATGCTGCACACTTAAATTGTCAAGTTAGACACCTCTTACCGCCTCTGGCTTTCAACTTTTATGTTCAGATGACTGCTAAAGCCAATGTAGTGAGTGACATCACTAAGGGAGTGAATATAGATGAACGAGAAGACCACATGCGTTAGAAGATTGTAAAATGTCCCTTTGGGGAAGTATGAGGAAAGACAAGAGTCACTTACAGAAGGAGAGTGGTCCAGCAGCCAGGGGAATTGTTAGAGCTGGGTAGTAAATAACAAAGGCTCTAGGAAAGGGTTAGCATTATTACAAAGGACTAGCAAGGCTGCAAATGAGAGAAATGCAACTCAAATAGCCTTCACAGCTACAACAAAAGTGTGTTTCCTCCAATAGGCAAAATGTCTAGGAGCATGCTAACTCTGCTGTATCCAGCACATCCTGCCCATACAGCATCTGGGCACCATTCAGTCCTCTGGTTCTTCCATACCCCCAAAACTTTGTAAATGTAGTATATTACAGTTCATGCTTATTACTGAGACACTTGAAATAGGATAACTGGAGACAAGTTTGATTGCTTTACCAAACGTTGTCACCTCTGTCCCTTCAGAAGCAGTAGGTTTATGGTAATGACTGTAGGAAACACCTCACTGAGTGTAGCTCGTTCTTGAACTATTATTTATAATATTGCCTTGCAAGTTTAAAGAATGTGGCACTTTTTCCAAAAGTTTTCTCACTTCTCCTGTTGCTTTACATTTGGAACAATCCTGAAAGACAAGATGGGTGATTTCATGCCCATTTGAGAGACATAATTACCATGGTCCTCCCCAAGGTTGTACTTAGTTAGAAGCAGAATGGGGGGTAATCCCCTCGGGTCCCCTCCAGCTCTGGGAGCTTTTCTCTATTCTCTCAATAACTCCTGCTTTCTTAAAAAGAAGCAGCAGAGTGGAAACAACAATCCATGATTCTGAAATTTTTGTCTAGCATTAATAGTTGGGAGCATAGGCTCTGGGCCAAACTGCTGAGGTGTGATTCTAACTTCACTACACACTATTTGTGGGCTCACAAGCAAGTTATTTAGCTGCTTTGTGGTTTGGCTTTCCCATTTTAGGAATGGAGTTTTGTAGGTTGAATTGTGTTCTTCCAAATGATATGTTCAGGTCCTAATCACAGGTACATGTGAATGTGACCTTTTGAGAAGTAGGGTCTTTGTAGATGTAATAGAGTTAGATGAGGTCACACTGCACTAAGGTAGATTTCAACTTGATGACTGATATTCTTAGAAATCTTGATACAAAACTGGGTGTGGTGGCTCATGCCTATAATCCCAGCACTTTGGGAGGCTGAGATGAGAGGATTGCCTGAGCCCACGAGTTGGAGACCAGCCTGGGAAACTTGGCAAGACCTCATCTCTACAATACATCAAAACAAAATTAGCCAGGCGTGGTGGCACATACATGTACTTCCAGCTACTTGGAAGGCTGAGACAGAAGGATCCCCTGAGCCCAGCAGGTAGAGACTGCAATGGCCATGAGTGTGCCACTGCCCTACAGCCTGGGTGACAGAGTGAGACTCTGACTCAAAAAAAAAAAAAAGAAATCTTGATACAGACATATAGACAGGAGAATTCCAGAAGACACACAGGCAGAGTAGAGGAGGCCATGTAGTGACGGGGGCAGAGATTGGAATGATGCAGTTGCAAGCCAAGGAATGCCAAGGATTGCTGACAACCACTAAAATCTAGAAAAAGGAATAAAGGGGGGGGGGGGCAGGTAGAGGTTTAGAAGAAGTATAGCCCAACATTCTGATTTCTGACTTTTGGTCTCCCAATGGTGAGAGAGAAATGTCCGTTGCTTTAAGTAACCCAGTTTATGATCATTCGTTTTAGCAGCCCTAGGAAACTGATATATGGAATAATCACATGTCCTGCCTTTGGTAGATCATATTATAGTTCAAAACTTTGCTCTCCCTGTTGGGAGAATATGCATCCTTGCCCAGTTAATTTCATGCTTGGTTATATTATTTGCTTTGGCCAGTGAAATATTGGTAGAAGTGAGATGTGCCACTTCCAAGAAGTCTTAAGAGCTTTCTCCTCTCCCAGGAGACACACAATCTTCAAATAGGCACTGCTCCCTCAGCCTAGGTGCCCAGATGAAGATAGCATGGAACATAGTTGAAGCTGACTTGAAACAGGTGTTAATGTGAGAAAAAAAATCTATTCTTATAAGCCACTCACATTCGAGGATGTTTGTTACAAGATGCATAACTTAGCCTACAGTGACCAATATACTACCTCATGAAATGTTATGAGAACTCAGTATCATGATGCTTGTAAAACACAGTGCTGCGCATATATTATTTAAGCACTGTCTTCTTAACTCAAACAATATATACAATTTCTGAGTGTCTATTATGTGTCTGGATAAAGTATTTGGTTCAGGGATAGACATGTGGCCAGAGGTGGATGAATATACATCACTCCTTGGACTTTGTTGGGATACTCCCTTTGGAAGAAAGAAGTCCCTAGCCACAATAATGGCATATGCCTGACACTGGAGAGGGGTATCTTTTCCACTGTAAAGAGAGAATCTAGCTGAAAATAAAGTCAGTACCGAGAAAAGAAGAGGCTAGAGTTGGAGAAAGAGAAGGAAGAAAAAGGAGTCCAGTTGATACCATGTAAACCCCTTGGATCCAGTCATGCTCAGTCAGACGCACTCTAGGATTTTCAGATAATACTTTATTATTTTTCCTAAGCTGCTTTGAATTGGATTTCTGTTAATAGCTAGAGTCTCAACCCCTGGAAGAATGTTCTAATTCCCTGCCACCAGATGGGGGCTCCTCAAGGAATGAGGAGCACCCATCAAATGAGGCTGTACTTCATTTGTTCATATAATTCCTGCAACACAGAAAATGGCACATATGAATGTACACTAAAGATTGTGTTTGATTATTGTAGCTTTATAATAAAGTTTAAAGTCTGGGAGTGTGATACCTCTCACTTTGGTTTTTTTTGTTGTGGTTTTTCTGAAGATTTTTTTGGCTATTCGTGGTCATTTATGTTTCCATATGAATTTCTGTATTGACATTTCCTGGTCTGAGAAGATTGCTGCTAGTAATTTAATAGGTATTGCGTTAAATCTGTAGATTGCCTTGGGTAGGATGGACATCTTTTTTTTTTTTTTTTTTTTTTT
>NW_007245630.1:167361-179560 GCF_000164805.1 Carlito syrichta
TTCTCCTGCCCAGGCGGGTCTCGAACCCATGGGCTCAGGCAATCCACTCACCTCAGCCTCCCAAAGGTGCAGGATTACAGGCTGAGCCACCGAGCCCGGCGGATGGACATCTTAACAATGTTGATTGTTCCAATCCATAAGCGTGGAATATTTTTCCATTCATTTGTGTAATCTTTGATTTCTTTGAGTAGTGTTTTGCAGTTTTCAATGTAAAGGTCTTTCACTTCTCTGGTAAGGAAGATGCCAAGGTATTTCTGTGTGTGTGTGTGTGTGTGTGTGTGTGTGTGTGTGTGTGTGTGTGTGTGTGTGTATCTTGAATGGCATTGTGCTTTTTATTTGGGTTTCTGTTTGCTTATTATTGCTGTATAGGAATGCAACTGTCTTTTGCACATTTATTTTATGCCCTGAGACTTTGCCAAAGTTATTTATCAGTGTAAGGAGTTTTTCGACAGATTCTCTTGGGTTTTCGAGGTGTAGAATCATGTCATCTGCAAAAAGGGATAATTTAACTTCCTCTTTTCCTATTTGAATACCCCCAATTTCTTTCTCTTGTCTGATTGTTCTAACTAGGGTTTCTAATACTATGTTGAACAGGGGAGGTAAGAGTGAGTATCCTTGACTTTTTCCTGTTTTCAGGGTAAATGGTTCCAATTTTTGTATGTTTAGCAGTATGTTGCCTGTGGGTTTCTTATAGATGGCTCTTACTCTTTTGAGGTACGTTCCATCTATGCCTAGATGTTTGAGGATTTTTATCAAGAAAGAGTGCTGGATTTTATTGAAACTTTTTTCCACATCTAATTATATGATTATGTGTTTTTTGTTTTTCCATCTGTTGATACATTTAATTCTGTTTACGGTCTTGTGGATGTTGAACCAGTCCTGCATCTTGGGGATGAAACCTATTTGGTCATGGTGGATGATTTTTGAGATGTAGTGTTGAATGCAGTTTGCTAGAATCTTGTTGAGAATTTTAGCACCTATAATCTTCAAGGATATTGGCCTGTAGTTCTCTTTCTTTGTTGAATCTTTACCTGGTTTGGGTATCAATGTGATGTCAGCTTCATAAAATGATTTGGGGAGAGTTCCATCTTTCTCAATTGCTGGGAATACTTTCAGTAGGATTGGTATCAGCTCCTCCTTGTATGTTTCGTAGAATTCTGCTGGAAAACCATCTGGCCCAGGGTTTTGTTTGTTTGTTTGTTTGTTTGTTTTTTGTAGATAGTTTCCTTATGACATAGTCGATTCCCCGGGTTGCTATTGGGCTATTTAGGGTCTTGATTTCTTCTTGTTTCAACCTGGGAAGATTGTGTGATGTCAGAAAGTCCTCCATTTCATTTAGGTTTGTAAAGCTACAATAATCAAAACAACTTGGTACAAGAACAGGCATATAGACCAATGGAGCAGGATAGAGATTCCAGAACCAAAACCTCAATTTCTCAACCAACTCATCTTCAACAAAAACTCCACCATCAACCACTGGGGAAAGGAAAATCTATTCAGTAAATGTTGCTGGGCAAACTGATTGACCACATGCAGAAGATTACAACAAGACCGCTACCTATCACCATACACAAAAATCTAATCTAAGTGGATCAAAGACCTAAATGTAAAACCTCAAACCATAAGAAGCTTGGAAAATGCAGGAGACACCCTTATGGAAATTGAAACTGACAACCAATTTCTAATCAAAACCCCAAGTTCCCTTGCCATAAGAGATTAGATAGACATAAGTGGGTCCCCATCAAACTGACAAGCTTCTGCAACGGTAAAGAAACTATCAAGGGAGTGTGGAGACAGTCCACAGACTGGGAAAAATATTTGCCAACTATATATCTGACAAAGGCCTAACATCTAGCATTCACAAGGAACTCAAACATGCCAAAAAGAAAAAATAAATAGCTCCATTACAAAGTGGGCAAAAGATACGAATAGACAGTTCTCAAAAGAAGACATACGAGCAGCCAACAGATACATGAAAAAATGCTCAGCCTCACTAGCCGTCAAAGAAATGCACATTAAAACCACACTGAGATACCACCTAATTCCAGTCAGGATGACCATCATCAATAACTCAAAAAACAACAGATGCTGGAGAGGATGCAGGGCAAAGGGAACACTTCTACACTGTTGGTATGAGTGCAAACTAGTACAGCCTCTGTGGAAAACAGTTTAGCAATTTCTAAAAGATCTAAAAATCGACCTTCCATATGACCCTGCAATCCCCCTACTGGGAATACACTTGGAGAAACTCAAACCACTCTTTGAAAAAGATGTCTGCACACACGTATTTACTGTAGTATGATTTACAATAGCAAAAGCATGGAACCAACCCTGCTGCCCATCAAAAGAGGACTGGATAAAAAAATATGGTATATATACACAATGGAATATCATGCAGTCATAAAGAAAGACAAAATTATGAACTTTGCAGCAACTTGGATGATCTTAGAGTCTATAATGCTAACTGAGTACCACATGCTCTCACTCACAAGCAGAACTTGAACAATTATCATAATACTATAAGAAAGGGATTGGCAGTAGTGGGAAACTGTCAGGAGAGGAGGGGCGAGATTGGTATTAATGGGAAACTTCCAGGGAAGGGGGAGTATACCACATCAACAAGGGTACCTGCATAATGAACATTTGTATACCTAATCCTGAATTGTACCCCACATCTTTAAAATTAACAATTTTTTTAAAACATTGTGTTTGGAAATTTTTTGCAGAACCTTTAAGCACTTGAGAAGAATGTTGGTCTTCATATACACACAGCCCACAAAGAAGTTATAACCTAGAGAACTATGCTCAGAAGATCACAGATAATGATTGTTTCACAAATTATCATTTGGAAAAATCTGAATACTCGAGAAGAATAAAAGCTTAAAATTAAGAACAGTAATCACATACAAAAGCCTTTCCAAAGAACCTGTCCAACCTCACTGAATATCTGTTGCTTCATCTGTAAAGTAGGATAATATTAACAACTTTTCTTTCTGCCTTGGGAACCAATGATATAATACATGCAAAAATAGTGTGCACAGATTTTTATGGCAACTTGTACAGTGTCAAACAGAAAGTAGTCTTGTTATCACACAGTCATAGCTTAAAACACCCTATTTAGTCTGAACAAGTCATGATGGACTCTCTGGGGACAAAGTATTGGAGAAATGGGGTGATTCCATTTGAGACTGGAAGGCTTTTTCTACTGGTATAAGCAAAGTGACCCCATTTATCACATCAAATAAGCACATTAATGTTACATTAACCCCAAGAGGAGACTGGCCAAAATCAAGATAAAAATGGACTGTGAGCCAGATTCCCAGAAATCACAAAAAGCCACCAGCTAGACTGACAACAAAGAATTAAGCTCAGTAGACCTGGAAGCCAAACACACAAAACAGAACACTCGGGCTCATGCTGGCTGCAACTGGGGAGGCCAGGTGGGAGCACACAGGCAGGCAGTCAGGACCATGGCCGCCATTAGCAGGTATGGATATTAATTAGAGCAGGTTAAAAGTCTTGGAATTTTTTTCCAACAGCAAATATTATTTTTCTGTCCTAACTGGACATTTCTCTTCCATTCTTGCTCCCTTGGAATCAATGTTTGCTACAATAGCCACAGAGATCTTTCAAAACCGAAACCATAATCCTATTTCTGCATTGCTTAAAACTTCTAAGGACTTTCTACCAAAATTAGAGTAACATCCCAACTCCTTACTGTGGTATATGGAGCTCCATATAATCTGGCCATGAAGTATCACCAATATCCCTCTGCCTAACCTGGCAGCCATTTTGATTTCTCAGGCACACAGTTTCTTCAGACATAGCAGGCTCACACCTGGCTCAAGACCCTAGTGCTTGCTGTTCCAACTGCCTGGGAGGCACTGAATCATGTCTCTGCGCTGTTCATTTCTTTCTATTGTTTGGATTTCAATTCAATGTCATCTCTGGAAGGACTTCCCTGACCATCTGATTTAATGTTGTCCATCCCCCACATCACACATGCTCATTTTCAGTCTCATACAAATCAATGATCACACATGAAATTATTGCTTTAATTTGTTATATGTGTATATAGATACACATATATGTACATACATATGCATGTGTGTGCATATACATAATAGATATATGTATGTATATTTTTCCTCCAAGTTAAAAATCATTTCATGAATATAACGTTGGGCCCTTATTCCTGTCTTCTTCCTCAAAGCCTGGAAGAGTGCCTGGACCAGAGTAAGTTCTCCATAAAGATTTATAAAATAAGAGAGTATGTCTTTCCCAGCAGTCCCTACTCACTTGTGTCTTGCTTCTCCCCCTTCCTCTAACTGAGTATCGATAAATCCAAGATTTGGAATGGACTTTGCCGAATTTCTTCTCCCACATTTGGGCAGAGTTCTGTGTGAGTCATTCCTGAGGAAAAGGGTCTCCCCTTTAAATGCCTGTTGATAGATATGCTGAGTGGTACAAGCCCCACGAGAGAGGAAGTTTCATTCCTGTTTTTAATATTTCTGTGCTTCACAAAGTGGAAACTATAAGAAAGTCTTATTATATGGCAAATATAACTAGCAGGTTTCACTTCCAATGCCGACTCTGACAGATTATCGGTGTTTGCCTGAAGTGATATGTTGAGGATTTAGGCTGCTATGAGCTAATTAAAAACAAAACAAAATAAAACACCAAAAAATCACCCTGGGATTTGATTAGCAGAGTCTGAATAGGCATAGGATAGAGGCATTATGCGTTTGCAGATCATAAAAGCACGACATTTCCTCTTAACCAACGACTACACCATCTTTCCCAATTTGACAATATCACCATTGCTAGATCATTGCCCTCTCTACACCTCAGAATTGAAGTACCTTAACATTCTCTTATTTCCCCTAATAATCTGCAAAACCACTAGAATGTGTCTCATAACCTCCTAGAATGAGAAGTTTTAAACAGAGTATGTAATTGAATAATAGCTCATGAGCAAGGGAAAAAATACCTAAGACCACAGACAAATAAATCACCATCCATGAATACTACGTTCTTAGTTAGAAGAGTAGATTCTAGGTCTCTGAGGGTTTTTAAAGATCAAAGATCCATGTCTTTGAGATGTCTTTTCCAGGACTCATATTCTCAGCCTCCTCCTACACATGTAAACCTAAAAGTTGCTTGGGCGATTCAAACTCAACTTAACTCAAACAAAACTCAAGCTTAATTCCTTGCACTCACAATACTCAAAAGTTTTGTTGCTTCCTAACCCTATTCACTCTGTAAATATGTGTTTAGTGCCTTTCTGTGTGCCACATACCATTCTAAACTGTGGTCCATGGAAGTGAAAAATCCAGGGGAGGTCCTCACTCTTACAGACAGAATTGCCAGGTTACATTATGCGGGAGGCAGCAATTATGTTGTGTTGTTTGTGAATAGTGGCCTTGAAGTTGTGTAACATGCTGGCCCTTCTCATGAGCCTTAGCTTCTAGAGGAGAACATAGGAAACAAATATATGTAAAATAAGTAGGGAAAATAAAACCATTCAGATAGTGATAAGCATTGTGCTGAAGTCAAGTGACATAGCAGAGAATGAAGAGCACTGGACTGCATTGGATGGAGGTGGGAGAGACAGGGAAGGGAAAATGTTTTTGAGGAAACATTGAGACATGAACAGACTGGAGTCATGACAAGGAACCATCCGAAGATTGGGCAGACCATTTTACAGAGAGACCTACAAGTGCAATATCTGGTAAGTGTCAAGAAGACTGGACAGTAGAGAAACAGAACGAAGAGCCCTTAGCTGGAGATAATGAGTTAAGAGACATTGGTAGGAAATGAAGCCTGAAAGCAGGGACCACATCTGGGTGAAAGTAGCAGGCCACAGAGAAGGATTTGGCTTCTATTCTGGGCCTATGGAAATCATGGACGGTCTTAGGCAGGGAGTTGCACGATCTCTGTCTAAACTGGCATCTTTGTTCATACAGTTGTCCAACCTAGAAATTTAAGTCTCTCTCTTCTCATCTGGGGCCTACAAACCTTGTTTATTCTCTCCCTTAAATATCTCTCAAATTGTCCCCTTTTATTTTTGCCCCAATGCCCTGGTCCTTTCTCACCTGAACTTTCCCAGGATGTCTTCTTGCCCAGCCTGTTGCAGGACTATTCTTGGCATCCCACCCAAACTAAACTTTGCCTAGAAGAATCGGCTGGGTCTCCACTACCCACTGGTTCAGCTTCAAATCCGAACATCACTTCTTGCCCCTCTCTCATCCCTAACACGCCCTTTAAAGGCTCACTGAAGTCCTTACTTTATGTGAAACATTCTTTATGTGTGTGTGTGTGTGTGTATATATATATATATATATATAAAATGCTCTTCCACCTCCGTTCTCCATTTGGTAGAGGTCAATCCATCCTTTAAGTCCTATTTCAAATGTCACCTTCCCTGTTTTCATCTGTCAGAGCTCGGTGATGGTACGGCACTCTGAGTACATGTCTTCTGGGGTACTTGTCAAGTTGGAATCAGAGTTCTCTGGGCACAGGGTCAATGCCCTCACTCTTGAAAGCTCCTGAAAGGAGGAATTGTAGCTTATGCCTATGAGAATGCCAGGGCCAAACAGATGCCCAAGAAATGCTGAACCTAAGAAAGCCATTTCATGACATACAGAGATCCCTAAAGAAGGGGGGACATGTATCATTCTCCATCACATCTTGAAGTGGTCATCCTTAAGTACTGTGTCCAGCAGCCACAATGCTTCAAATGCTGGCATCTAAGTTGTTCAGTTGCCTATTTGGAGTCTAGGTAGTGGGGAGATGCTGTCCCTCTTTCCTGGCATCTCCGGAACCTATCAAGTTAAATCAGTCTGTAATAAACCAAAAGGACTAGATAATTTGTAACCAGTCATCAGGTCACTGGTCAAGTCAAGCTAATGACAAGGTTAGTTTAACAACACACATCCGGGTAGATAGTTATAAGCATCACATAGACTCATGTGGCTGGCAGCTCCCATGGCCAAAAAAGCAAAAACAAGAAACATTAAGCAAGTCTGTGGCCACACATACGATCAGACCCAGGAGGGACCCCAAGTAGATACATAAACAAAGCAGGCAAAGGAACTAAGAACACTAATCTACATTCTCAAATTTCTGCCTTTCTTTTACAGTCTACATAAAACACCATCTAGAACTCAGAGCGAATGCTTATTGGTAATGATGATTACTTAGATTATAATAATAGTCAATATTTACTCAGTAAGATGCTGGAAAGAATGATAAAAATGAAAATGTGCTGCCTGAGCTCAATATGCTTACATCTAATGAGTCAGGAAAGACATGATACAGGGTCTTAACTCTCTAAAAACGATCTTAGCAGGGATCTAAACCCACCTGTTTAGAGATGGGAAAATTGAAGCCTAGACTGAGGAAGAGACTGGCTTGTAAGCAATTAGCTTCTCAACAACAAGATAAACACTAGAACTTACATGTACAAGTAACCCCAATACAAAGTGGACTGAGAAGGGGCCACCAGGCAAGTTTGAGGAAGGAACATGAGAACTAGGCTTGAAGGATGGACAGACGTATTCCACAGAGAGGGAGAACAAGGCTGCTGGGAGGAGGCAGCATATAGCAGGGCCTGGAGGTATGGGCAGGATTCTGGAGGACGGATACTCCAGGGTAAAGAAATGGGTGATTAAAGCACAAGAGAAACAGAAAAAAGGCTGGTTCTGGGGATCCCAGGAATGTGCTCCACATGTAATCTGGACAGATGACTTAATGCAGAGAGGCACATCTCATTTCTCATCATAACCCTCATTATCTCTCAATTGGACTTTGTAATTATCTCCACTTTTGGCCCTTATGGTCCATTCTTAACCTTCCAACCCATGTGCTTCTAAAAAGTATAAATTAGGTCACACCATTTCCGAATTAAAATTCTCAAATGCTTTGCATAAAATCCAAATTTCTTTTCCTTGCTTAAGGTACCCTGAGTAAAATGGTATCTTTGAACCTCAACTCATCTTATACAGGTATGTCCTCACCAACTTCATTCCAGAACCTCCAAACCTTCTCCTTGCCTCTCAGGTATCTTAGAGCTTTGCACTCACAGTTTTCTCTTCATAGAAATCTTTACTACAGCTGGGCTCGGTGGCTCAGCCTGTCATCCCAGTACTTTGGGAGACCAAGGTGAATGGATTACCTGAGCCCACAGATTTGAGACCAGCCAGACAACTTGGTGAGATCTCATCTCTACAATACATTTTTTTAAAAAAATAACTGGGCATGGTAGCATGCACCTGTAGTTCCGGCTACTTGAGAGGTTGAGGCACAAGGATCACCTAAGCCCACCAGGTCGATGCTGGGGTGGCCGTGAGAGTGCCACTGCACTCCAGCCTGGGTGACAGAATGAGACTCCAACTCATAAAAAAAGAAAAGAAAAGAAAAGAAATCTTTACTGGTAGACCATTGCATGGCTGGCTCCTTCTGAGTTCAGTTCAAAGATCACCTGTTCAATGAAGGCCTTCCTCATCAGGTGGCCCTGATTTCTGCTTTTCTGCATCCCAGTCACTTTGCAGATATTACTCTGTTCTATTTTCTTCATGGCACTTATCAGGCTGTAGTTTGACTCTGTTAACCACTTCAGGAGAATGAATTACGGAATATAGGGGTGTTGGGGAAATTGATTACCCACATGAAAAAAAAAATTAAGTTAGATCCCTACCTCACATCGTATACCAAAATTCCCAGATACATTCACCACCCTAAATGTAAAAGGGAAAACATTAAACCTTTTTAAAGAAAATATAGGAAAATCCCTTCCTGAAAATTGAGGATAATTTTCTTATGCAAGACCAATAATGATAAATAATAAACACAGAGCAAGAGATTAACAAACATGACAACATTAAAATTAGGAACTTCTGTTCATCAAAAAACAACACAAAGAGTGAAAAAAAGAAATTGCTACTAACTGGGAGAATATAATTTCCAGACAACCAATAATCACTCAGTAAAAGTTTAGTTTTTAGAATACTTAAAGAACCCTTGGAAATTAAGAATCAATTTTTAAAATCAAGAGAAAATGGGCAAAAGACCTAGATGAGGACTTCACAAAGGAGGAAATGTGAATGGCCAACAAAAAAAGAGCCACATGCTCAACCCTAGTAGTAAAAAGGCAAACAGAAACTTGGTAAACAGTTAAAAAAATCTGGCAATATCAAGTTTTGGTGAGGATGTGAGGTAGTGCAAATTCAGATATCAGTATAGGAATATATATGGAAATAACAACCTCAGAAAAAAATTTACCATCATCTTATAAAGTTAGAAAGGGACATATGGTAAGATTTTAAAATGTGACTCGTTCTCCCCCGAAGAAACTCTTCCGTGTATGTTGCAGAGGACATCTATGAATATTTGAAATGTTTTGTTCAAAATTGCTCAAATAGGAAATAACGTAAATATCCAGACACATAAAAGAAGAGGTAAATACATGATGAATGTTCATAAAATAAAATATTACCCAGCAGCAGAAACAAATAAACCACTGGTATACATGCCAATGGGTATCAGAACATATAAGCGAAATCTAGAACATAAAACTGAACAAAAAACAAATTGTAGAAGAAAACATACAGAATAATCTGGTTTTTATAAAACACCTAGAGAAGGAAAACAAAAACATATATTATTTAGAAGTATATAAATATATGCATACGTGGTAAAACAATAAAGAAAAACAAGGAATTTTTTTTCAAAATCAGAAGAAATAAAATGATATCAAGGATTTGCCTTACAATAACATGAAAAGAAAGGAAGTGGGCAGAGAAGGAATGAAACAAGAATGATTGTGAGCTAGCAGTTGTAGTTGGGTGATGAATGCATGGGATTCATTGCATATTCTCTTTTTTGTATATGCTTGAAATTTCTCACCATTTAAAATGCTCTTTGAGCTGGGCCACAGTGACTCACGCCTGTAATCCCAGCACTTTGGGAGGTGGAGGCAAGAGAATTGCCTGAGCCCAGAGATTCGACACTAGCCTGGGCAACTTGGTGAGACCTCGTCTCTACAATAAATCAAAAAATTAGCCTGCCATGGTGGCACACACTTGTGATTCCAGCTACTTGGAAGGCTGAGGCGGAAGGATTGATCTCCTGAGCCCAGCAGGTCAAGGCTGCAGTGGCTGTGAACGTGCCACTGCACTGCAGCCTGGGTGACAGTGAGACTCCGACACAAAGAATAAATAAAAATAAATAAATAAAATAAAATCCTTTTTGTATTCATTTTGAAGGGTGTGTGTATGTGTGTACATAGTTTGGTTACTTTTGTGAAAGTGAGAAGGCAGTGGGTGAGACTGAAGAGAGGTACACAGACGAATGCAACTATGTTAGTGAAGATCTACTTCTTAACTTGAGTGATAAGTGCATGATGTGGCTACTCGGGAGGCTGAGGCGGAAGGATCGTCGGCGCCCAGCGGGTCGAGGCAGTGGTGGCTGGGAGCGGCCACTGCACTCCAGTCTGGGTGACAGAGTGAGATTCCGACTCAAAAATAATAAAAATAAAAATAAAGTATGCTTCAACAGTTTACACAGGTATTATGTAGATACACTATGCAATACATGCATCACTTTAAAAAATAGGAAGGAAGGGACCAGTGGGAAGAGGAGACAGGCAAAGCAAGTGTGTGAGGTGACTGGATCCCACCTTCCACTCCTAAACTTTAGACAGCTCTCATTCTACAGATAAGGAAACTGAGTTTCATCCTACAGATAGGGAAACTGAGTCTCAAAATGGTCATGCTTAGTGCAGCATGGCTGTAGGAGTCAAAAAGACAGGGTGGGAGGTGAGGAAAGGCAGCAAGGGGTGGTTGCCAGGGTACTAGAACTCTGGTTCCAGGGCATGGGTCAGTCTCGGAAGAGGGGCATTTGGGACATGGACTCCAGACACACTGACCAAAGCTATCAAGACACATGTGACTGAGGCCTCGGTTGTGGGCACCATCCCCAAATGGTTCCACTCAATTTCTGCTTGTTCTTTGGACATAAACTGGAATCCTCCATCCTGTCATAAGCCTTTGAGCAGGATTATCTCCAGTGGGTTGAGGTGGGAAGAGCCCAGCTAACTTGCATACGACTGAAGCAAAGTGTTGCCCGCAGTGCTTAGCAGCTTTGCTCACAGAAGATTCTGCAAATGAGGAAGACTGCGTTATAAATACCCTACTCCTATACCTCACCCCAGAAACACCAGCTTAATAACTGTTGCACAGATAGCCTTTGCTTCCTCACCAGTCCTCTCTCCGTTTGTAATTGCACTCACAAAGGCCCGCCCCAATGACTTGAAGCATCCCATTGGCAGTCACAAAGGCAAAGGAACTCCAGGTTACAGCCACAATTCAGCTCCAGCTCTCTCCCATTGTGCCCAGTCACGGCCGTGGTCTTGGAGCCGCCGGGGGTCTTACATATCTCATACATGCAGCAAAGTGAGGGAACAATGTGACAAATTATGAACAAGCTCAGAGCTGAGCCTGTGGAATTCGTCTCTTTGTGAGCTTCTGTCACGTGTCAGCTGGGCTGCTGGGCCCAGGGCGGGGGGACGCAAATGTGGGGGACATCCCAGCCGCAGGAGGCCAGACCAGCGTTAGGACATTTTCATACTTTTCACACTGAGAAATGCTTTCCCCACCCCTGTCTTTCATTTACATGGAAAAAATAACATGATACGAACTCTATTTTTTTTATTTTAGACTAAATATTCTACCTAGATATCAATACTATTTCTTGCTAAAGAAAACAAAAGACCCAAGCAAACGTTCTCTCAAGAGTCAAAGACAAAAAAATCCCAGTGATGTATATGATCACACTTGGTCCTAACACTTCTGCCTCTTGGATAATCTGCCCTTCTCTTGGCTTCCTGGTACCTTGATTTCCTCATCTGTAAAGAAAGGTAAGATGCATTAAGTAAGAGTATCTACTTCATACGATGGTCATAGGCTTAAATGTCTATAAAGCGTTTACAACAATATCTGGGACAGAGAGAGCCCTCAAAATGTGTGCTGTTGTTGTTGCTATTATTATTATTTATAGTAGTATTGGCAGAAACTTTTTAACTTATGACCCTACAACATTAACCATTCTTCTTCCTCTCCCTTGGCTTCCTCACTTAGCAGCTTTTTTTTTTAATAAGAAGAGCCACCTATGATGCTTCTTTTATATATATATATATATA
>NW_007245630.1:179580-271397 GCF_000164805.1 Carlito syrichta
CAGTCTCACTCTGTCATCCAGACTGGAGTGCAGTGGCATGCTCCTGGCCACTGCAGCCTTGACCTGCTGGGCTCCAGCGATCCTTCCACCTCAGCCTTCCAAGTAGCCGGAACTACAGGCACATGCTACCACGCCCGGTCAATTTTTGAGTTATTGTAGAGATGAGGTCTCCCCAAGTTGCCCGGGTGAGTCTCAAATCCACGGACTCAGGCAATCTCTTCTTGGCCTCCCAAAGTGCTGGGATTACAAATTGAGCCACCGAGCTCAGTCTATTTGCTTATTTTCAATTATTATTTTTTCTTTATTTCAATAGCTATAGGGGGTACAAATAGTTTTTGGTTACATGGTAGTGTTGTATCATGGCAAAGAAGTCTGGGCTTTCCATGCACCTACCACCCCTAATCTTTTTATATCTTAAAGTGCTAAGCAGGGGCAAGCCACAAGCATTCCTAGTGAGCGTTTGCTTCCTAACTTCCGAAAGATGACCTGCAAGAGTAGACTCTCCATCATTGATGCTGAAATAAACTTATCTGACCAGTTGCTATGGTAGAGCAACTGAAAGGTTTCTCTCAACTTAACTTTCCAAGTTTTGTTAGGAGACTAATATCATATTTTCTCAGGCTAACATGAAAAAAGAACATTCTTTATGCAAACAATTTGTGAACACATCATTAATCATTTTAGTGATCCAGGTGCGAATTCTTAACTTAAGAGTGGCCCTCCTGGTTTCCTTTTTTTTTTTTTTTTTGTCTGTAGCTGTTTTTGCAAGATTCTTATCAGATTCTTAATTGTAATGATTCTTTTTCTTTTCTCTTTTGCTTAAGAGACACTAAGTAAAGTCACACCTTTTGCTGATTTAGTGCTAAATAGTTTTCCTTTGATAATAGACCATTCAGAGACCTCAATAATAATAAAGACAGAGCCTGTCACCCCTTTGCCAAATGTTCACAAATCTTAAGGAAATAAAAGAGGGAAAAAGAAAGTAATGCCTCTTATCGTTGAGAACCAGAAATCTGGAAAGCGCTTCCTTTTTAATAGAATGATAGAAAAAAATAGAAGAAAGTTTGGTAAAAAATGTTTTTAAAATTAGCAATAGATAGAATAACATGGCAACACACCATCTTCCTCCTAAGTATCAGAATAAATAATGTGGTTTTGGGGCAGTTAGTACAACATTGCTTCCAGGATGCATGTCTTAGGCTTTTAAAAAGTAGCCAGTGTGGGAGGCACAGGAAACAACGTACCTCTGAAGACAGAACTGGACACTTTGGGTAGGGACTCGTGGAGAAAACATCCACAGCTTGTTTCATAGCAACCTGTGAGCTTATTTGAGCTCTGCAACTTGATCTCATGCATAGTTGTTGGGCACCATCAACGTGTACTGAGACAGGCTGTTTAATAAAGGAGAATGGAAATCCTGTCCTCAAGATTGTCTCAACTCACTGCAGAACAAAGACATATATATAGGAAAAAGGTCAGTGGTTGTTCAAGGCAGACAATGGTTCAATTATCAGTACAAGTTGGGACCATAAAGATGCTTGGCAATGGAAGAGGGGGTGGTCTCTTGTAGGGAAGCCTACATGGAGGCAGAGGAGCTCTGCTTGGACTTGGGGGGATGGTAGCATGTAGAGGGAAGAAGGGGAAGGGTGGACAGACCAGTAGATTTAGATATTGTGACTGCTTAGCACAGCTGCTTCCTTTTCTCCTGTATGACTATGGTGGCCTTCACAAATCGATCGTCATTAATCAGCCATCACTAATCAATCATCACTTATCAGTCATCACTAATCAATCATCACTAATCCATCATCAACAATCAATGAAATCTTTCTTCTCCATCATCCCCCAGTCCAGTCTAGTCTTCAGAATCCTTCTCAACACAGTCTTTCATGTAAGCATGACCAGTCATTTAGAGTTAGTTCATACAACAAAACTATTTGTCCCCTATGTGAGGGAAAGTGGCATGGTTAAACTGTGGATCTGGGGGTGAGCACAGGGTCTAGTTGTCTGGGAGATCAGCCTATGAGCAAAGGTTTCCTGCTGGCCATGGGTAATAGAGGCAAATTGGTAGGATGGTGGCAATTAAGTAAGGCCTTAACTCTCACATTACCTGTAAGTGGTGAGGTGGAGACGGGGGAGCAGGATTAGCAGTTATCATCTGTATGTCCAACAAATCTCTGCAGGTTTTAAGCCAAATGTGGCAAACTGTAAGTCATTCGGTGAGCTATTGGCATATAATGGTCTACATTTCAAGGTGCTATTGATTGAAAGGAAGTTGAATATCTTACTGTAAAAATAGTATGTCCCAACAGAATTACATTTGTAGTATCCTTGAACAAAAGCCAGCAAGAGGCACAGACAGGCGGGTAGAGAACTCTTCCTTTGGAGAATAATGGCAACATTGTGGCAGCTCCGCCCTTTGCCATCTACCCTACATCCAACTCTACCAAAACAGGGAAGGTGATTGTTTTCAGTGGAGGGTGGCTATTTCCTTCTGTTTTCAGTCACTGTCTACTTCCCTGTATACCACCAGGGACTGGTGAAGTTTGGAATCCATTTGATGCAGAATTTCACTTTTTTTGACCCCCTCAGAGAATGTGTTTTTGCTTCCCTTTCTTCCTCTCCTTTCTCTGTGAAGCTTCTTTTCACCCTCTCATGCTCTGTAAGACAGGTTGCTTGCGTGGTCACTGAGATGCCCCCAGCCTATGAGTGCTAATCAAAGTCAGAGACCTACCAAAAAGGCCAGATAATTTTAAGTCTAAACTGTGTCTTCCTTAATTATATAAGGCTCTTCCCCACTCCCAAATAAAGCTTCCTTCACTGAACCATGATGATTTTAATTTCTTGTGGTCTGCATACTCATTATAGATCCACAAGAAACAAAACCCAAAGTAAAAGAAGCAACACTCCTAGGCACACATATACTCTGGAGACATCAGTATTGTCAAGCAACTTCTCTCCTACTCTCTGCTTTCCAAGTGAGGTTATTAACTGTCCCCCGAGAAGGAGGCTAAAAAAAAGAAGACGCCAGTTTACATGCTAATCCCACAAAAGAAGCAATTGCTTCTTCCGTGTTTGCCAGACCTGTGTGAGCAAAAAGTCTGAGTGGCAACTTAGAAGTCATCACTCATAGTAAACACAGCCGCCATCCCAACCTCTGGGTAAGGATTTTATTTTAGGAAAACAAAGATGTCTTTTTGTTTAGCTTGAAATTGCAAGGTGCGTGAGCTTTTCTTTCATCTACACTTCCAAATGGAGACTTTCACACCAAATTTTGTTTCCCGACAAAGGCAGGACAAATCATTGGCCTCCCCAAAGCATGGAGTGTCTCCCCACTCCCAGGCTTTTGTGTTTGCTGGATATCTTGGACAGTACCCTAGCAAAAAGCATTCGGCAAGATTATCTGGCTAGTCACAGCCTTTAAGGAATAAATATCTAACACCTTGTTCCCTTTTGCGGTTCAAAAGCCACTGTCACTGGGGTACATTGGTGGTTTTTTAAAAAGGCTATAATTCATATGCAAACTAGAGAAGGATTTCCATGATTTCATAATAAAATGTTGAAACGCTTTGATCTCAAGTTGTAAGGAGGTGTGAAACAGTGCCTCTGAAACAGACAGATATTTGTGTAAGCATCCTTTATGTATTGCCAGTGCGGAATAATAACATATCAAAGCCCCAACTTACCTCATCTGCCTGGTACAGCCAAGGCATAAATAAAGAGGAACAATGGAATTACTATTACTCACTCTCCGAGAGCCAGCGACATCACTGTATCCTTTATAATTGCTGGCAAGAAGATTAATGTTTTGTTAAATATCAGAGCAAGGTCACAAGGGGGCTTGCAGGCCTGTCTAAACATCTAGTCTTTAAGCTCCTTCTCTCTCACTTGCTCTTTTTTTGCGGAAATGAACTTGTAGCATTTCCTCTAATTATGGTGATTTTTGCTATTGAAAGCAGGCCTACATCATCACTGAACATGCTCACACACACACACGCACTCACATGCACACACACGCACACGTCTTCCCCAAATGATATTTGGGGACAGGCTTGATTTAGATGCAGCATATGGGCAATGTTGTTATGAGACGACCTTGCCCTTTTAACCAACATGGTTAATTCATTGCCTGTCACTGTGGCCTGAAGCAAGGGGCTTGGGCTTAAGAGATTGACTTTATTGGGGTCCTCAGGGGGCTCCCTACCAAAGGCTGCTATCATCATTCGCTGTGCTTCTGTTTTGTTTAGCCCGTACGCCTGTCCATACAGATGTTTCCAACAGCAAACAGTTCATGACCCAGAAAGAACAAAATATTTTGACTTTTTCCAGCTTTCAGCACCTGTTCAAACCAGAGGGATTTCAGAGCTCTGTGCACAGATCCGAAGGCCCAGCCAGCAATTGGAGAGAGGCCACTTCATGGCTAGAACCAACCTTGCGACTTGGTGGCAAGCCCAAGCATCTTTATGCTGTGACCCTTGCTTACTTTCTCCCAGTAGTGTTAGCAGGTGACAAACACCAGATTCCACAGAAGAACCTATCATTATGCAAAGATTCTCATATATATCTGTCAATTTTTTTCACCACAACAGAAATTAGCCCAGGTAGTACATGTCCATCCCCCCATCACTTATTCTGCATTTTCAGGGCAATGCCATGTCTTTGGCATAGCGTTGGACTCTAGTCATTGCCATTCGTGTAACTTCTCCAGACCTAAGGTAGACCTTAAAAGTTCTTTAGGACTGAGTGACTTGAGATGACCCTGGGGACAGTGGAGGCTCTTTATACTTTCCCAGGAGGGAAAATTGACAGCACTTAAAGGTCCTGGAATCAATAAAAAGGTCTTACAAAGGTTTGCTTTGGTGCTGACTCCATGATAGGAAGCACTAAAGCAAACCTCTTACCTCTGGCAGAATCTGAAAGGAAAAGAAGTTCTGGAGGTTGCAAACAGGGTGCCGGGGTGCCTTTCAAAGGGCCCGTTCATCTCACCACTCCATACCCTGTGTCTGGGCAAAGGCAATTTAAGTTGCAGCTCCAACTGGAAAGAGATTCACTTATTTGTTTGTTTGTTTCTTTTTTGTTCTTGCAATTCAAGAAGGAATTAAGAAGTAAAAGAGACAGCTTGGAACAAAGGTGGGTGTAAGAGGCAATTGGATGTGAAAGGGAGGATGTCCTGACTTTGGGGACTTGCCTCAGCTACACTAATCTCAGTGACAGAGTATAGACCCACAATTACCATGAGTCTTCTTGGCTCAATATAAAGAAATAATGCTCCACCTAATATGGATGCCTGTGTTTTATGTATCCTGCAGGTTCTCAATAAACATGAATCAATAAGTGGATAGATGGGTGACTGGTTGGCTCAATGGATGGATGGATGGATGGATGGATGGATAGATGGACCAAATGAATGGATGCCTAACTAAATGACTGGATAAATGAGTGGATGGATGGATGGATGGATGGATGGATGGATGGATGGATAGATGGATGGTGACTGAATGAATGGATGCCTAGCTAAATGCCAGGATAAATGAGTGCATGGATGGATGGATGATTGGTTGTAGAGATTCAACACAAGGCAGACTACACAAGAAATCACTCAGCTATGCCAGAGGTTGAAAAATCATGACAGACAGTCCAGATTTGGCCCATCACCTCCACTATCCCAAAAGTCATCTCAAATCATTCAATCCCAAAGAACTTCTAAGGTCTACCTCAGACCTGAAGAAGTTACACAAGTGGCAAATGACTAGAGCCATAACTATGACATTCATTTATGTGGGTCTGTTTTAGTAATCCAAGGCAGAGCTGAAATATGCAGAGGAATTATGACGACATAACCTAAATTATTTACTATCTGTTTTTTTTTTTTACAGAATAAGTTAATCAACTCCTGAGCCATATATACTATGACTAGATTTTCTGAATCTGCCCTTTCTTTTCTTTTTTTTTTCTGAATAAAAAAAAAATCAGACAGTAAAACCACATGCACTATTTTAACTTGTGTGAACTCTAATAAACATGCCAGGCAGCAAATAACTAAATGAGAATATTTTGGTAGAACAAGGGCAGTAAACCAAACCAACCGCTTCATCCAAAGCTCAGCTGAAGAAATAATCATCTTTTCCAATGCAGGACAAAGAAAAGTCAATGAAATCGATTTTTTTGACAGACTGCAAGGTATATACAAAATAATATATTCTGTACTTCATTTGGAACTTAAGGGAATTTTTCAGGGGCTAATTTTGACTATATGATAATTTTTCACCTTATCACATTCACTTTAGAATTTAATAAGCTATTCCCATGATACTTTAGAATCTTATAACCTTAACTTATAAATAGGGCAAGTAGAATTATTTATGCTTACCCCAGTGAGCATGTTGGATCTTCTCTTTCTGCTGGGCAGGAAGGATTATTTTACTTTACTTTCCATGATCTGGGAGGAGCAATACAACAGCTGCTAAGACAAGATGAATTTAATTTTATACTTCTGAGATGCAGAGCAGGGACAAAAAGATCACGAGAATATGAGGGTGACCAAGAAAGCAGAGCTATTCGAAACTACCACATTGAACGAGAACAATGCTGTGTAAACTTGGCAGAAATGATCCTCAAGCAGAAAGAACATTTGAGGACAGTGGTGGGCTGAAGGCAGATATGTTAGGAAGGCAGATATTATGATTTGTTTCATATTTGTCATGGCCTATCCTGTTGAATACAACAAAGTCACTACTGTCTGCCAGGTCAATACGAGAACCTTGCTGGCCATTAGGTGAACCACAGTCTGATCCCCATTAACTACTCTGAAGGTCAATGTGGGAGACAGGAACTACAAGGGCCCTCAAAGTTCCCCACCTCTTGCTGTTCATCACTTGTGTAATCTCCTTCCATTGAGAGTGAGCTGAACCTAGTGATTTGCTTATACTGAGCAGAATATTGCAAAAGTGACAAGATATTGTATCTGAGATTGGGTTTCAAAAGACTGTGATTTCTGTCTTGCTCACCTTCTCTTGGCCTCTCAGTTGCTCTGTTGGAGCCAGTCATCATGCTGTGGGCAGCCCTATAGAGAGGTTTACATAACAAAGAACCAAGGGGACCTTCAGCCAATAGCTAGGGAGGAACTCGGGCCTTACTTAGTCCAACACTGCCAACAACCACATGAATGAGCTTAAGAAGTGGATTCTCTTCCCCAGTGGAGGTTTAAGATAATGGCAGCCTCAACTGATGCCTTGATTGAAGCTTTAGAGAGACCCTGAGCCAGAAGACCAGTTAAGCACATTTTGACCTATAGAAACTATAAAATTATTCATTTCCTTTAAGTCAATAAATTTTGGGGTCATTTGATATGCAGTAATGAATAGCTAATGTAATCAGAATTTGCCTTCCAGCTTGCTTTGTTCTTAAACACCAGCTCCCTTGTTATAACAATGTGTGGCATCTTTTATTTATTTGTTTGTTTGTTTATTTGAGGACACAAAAGAAATTCTAAGCCAGGGATGAGTGATTTATTTGTTAACACTGGTAATTTATTGGTGGAAAAATTCTGTCCTGGTTACTATTGCTACATAAGAAACTAGTTAAAATTTAGTGGCTTAAAGAAACACCATTTTATTATATCTTCTGGATTCTTTGAGTCAGAAGTTTAGGCAGTGTGTGACTAGGCAATTCATCTGAGCATCAACCGGTATCTCACAGAGGTACTCAAGGAACGACTAGTCTGGTCTGAAGGGACCAAAGTAGCTTCCCCTGTGTCTGGTGCTTTGGCAGAAGTGACTGTCAGCAAAGTGGGAGTTCATCAGGGCAGTTACATGGGTCCTCTCCTGCATGCAGATCCCAAGGTATTCTGACTTCTTTTTTTTTTTTTAACTTTTAAATTTTTTTATTTTAAAATTGTGGGGTACAATTCAGGGTTAGGTATACAAATACTCATTGTGCAGGTACCCTTGTTGATGAGGTGTGCCCCCCTTCCCCGGGCATATTTCCACTACTGTCAATCCCACCTCCCTGCATCGTCATCTCCTCCCCCCACAGTTTCTCACTACTGTCAATCCTTTTCTTATAGTATTACGGTAGTTGCTTAAGGTCTATTTGTGAGTGAGAACATGTGATACTGTTCTTTGTTTCTGTGAAAGATCACTTAATATTATAGACTCTAATTCCATCCAGGTTGCTGTGAAGTTTATGATTTTGTTCTTCTTTATGGCTGCATAATATTCCATTGTGTATATGTACCACATTTTTTTAATCCAGTCCTCTTTTGATGAGCAGTACAGTTGGTTCCATGCTCTTGCTGTTGTGAGCAATGCTGCGATAAGCATATGTGTGCAGGTATCTTTTTTATAGAGTAATTTGAGTTCTTCCAGGTATATTCCCAGTAGGGGGATTACAGGGTCATATGAAAGGTCGATTTTTAGAACTTTTAGGAATCACCACATCGTTTCCTACAGAGGCTGTTAGTTACTAGTTTACACTCTCACCAACAGTGTAGACATGTTCCCTTTTCACCACATCCTCTCCAGCATCTGTTATATTTTTGAGTTATTGATGATAACCATTCTGACTGGAGTTAGGTAGTATCTCAGTGTAGTTTTAACTTGCATCTCCTAGATGACTAGTGAGGCTAAACATTTTTTCATGTATCTGTTGGCTGTTCGCATGTCTTCTTTTGAGAAGTGTCTATTCATATCTTACATGGCAACTGGCTTTTCCAACAAGAGTCCCAACATGTTTGGTTTCACATTCATCCCTTAGAGAATCATTTTCAATTGGATAGAACATCTCATAGATGGAATATGAGACCTGAGAAATCTGAAGAAAAATAATAATATAACCCAAATAAATCGGAAAACATTGCCTTCTCTAGCTCCCTCTTGGAGAGTTAGCATAAGGTCTTTTTTTTAGTTGGAGTCTCACTCTGTCACCCAAACTGGAGTGCAGTGGCCGCTCCCGGCCACTGCAGCCTTGACTTGCTGGGTTCCAGCGATCCTTCCACCTCAGCCTTCCAAGTAGCCAGAACTACAGGCTCTTGCTACCACGCCAGGCTAATTTTTTTGATTTATTGTAGAGATGAGGTCTCACCAAGTTGCCCAGGTGGGTCTTGAACCTGCGGGCCTAGGCAATTCACTCACCTCAGCATCCCAAAGCCCAGGATTACAGGCTGAGCCACCTAGCCCGATCATATTAAAGGTCTTAAGAATCAAGAGGACAATTTAACTTGTCTAATCAAAGATTTTCTTAATCCTGTTTTGGTATATCAAAAAAATTGCCTGACACTTGAAAATAAAGCAAAAAGTTTGGCAGTGTGTCCTTCCTTTATTTTGATTTCTTTATTTTTTTTAGTTAGAATCTCACCCTGTCTCCCAGGCTGGAATGAAGTGGCACACTCATGACCACTGCAGCTCAGGAGATCCTTCTGGCTCACCCTTCCGACTAGCTGGAACTACAGGCATGTGCCACCATGCCCGACTAATTTTATTTTATTTTATTTTTTAGAGACATGGTCTTGCCATGTTGCCCAGGCTGGTCTCGAACCCCTGAACGCAGGCAATCCCCTCTCTTCTGCATCCCAAAGTGTTGGGATTACAGGCGTGAGATACCTCACCTGGCAAGTGTGTCTTTTCAATATCAGTGATAGTAGCAAAGGTCACTCAAGGCGTCCAGGACAGTACTGGCCAATGGGATCTTTTGCAGTGACAGCAATGCTCTGTGCTGTTCAATATGGTAGCCGCCAACCACCTGTGGCTATTGAGCACGTGAAATGTGGTGAGTGTGACAGAGGTGTTGAGTTTCAACTTTGTTTAATTTTAATTAATTTTAATTTAAATAGCCTAGTGAGTCTAGTGGGTACCATAATAGATAGCAAAGGTCTGGGGAAATGTTCTTAGCTCATCTCATTGTTTAACATTGGTTAAAGGTCCCAGACTTGGTGAAGACACTGTGTCTCCTAGTGTCTCTCTTTTTTTCAGCCATTGACTGGTCTCCCCTGGATCAACCCACAATCAAGCAACTAAGTGAGTAACATCTGACTCATAAGGGTATCTCTGGACACTGTCTCAAGACTGAGTTGGATCTGACTAGTGTGATAGGTATTTCTACATGTCATCTTGACTGGACAATGGGATGTCCAGATGGTTAGTTAAGCATTATTTCTGGTGGGGATGTTTCTGGGGACAATTAGCATTTGTTTTTTGTTTGTTTGTTTGTTTTGTTTGTTTGTTTTTTGAGTTGGAGTCTCACTCTGTCACCCAGACTGGAGTGCAGTGGCACGCTCCCGGCCACCGCAGCCTCGACCTGCTGGACTCGGCAATCCTTCCGCCTCAGCCTTCCAAGTAGCCGGAACTACAGGCGCATGCTACCACGCCCGGCTAGTTTTTGATTTTTTTTTTTTGAGTTGGAGTCTTACTCTGTCGCCCAGACTGGAGTGCAGTGGCCACTCCTGGCCATCGCAGCCTCGACCTGCTGGGCTCTGGAGATCCTTGCGCCTCAGCCTTCCAAGTTGCTGGAACTACAGGTGTGTGCTACCATGCCCGGCTAATTTTTGATTTATTGTAGAGATGAGGTCTCGCCAAGTTGCCCAGGCAGGTCTCGAACCCACGGGCTCAGGCAATTCACTCACCTCTGCCTCCCAAAGTACTGGGATTACAGGCTGAGCCACCAAGCCCAGCCAAGATTTGCATTTGAATTGGCAGACTGAGTAAAGCAGATGGCTCTGTCAATTGAGGGTGGGCATCATCTGATCCATTCAGGGCTTAATAGAACAAAAAGGTAAGGAAGGAATTAACTAAGCCTGACTGCCGATCTGGGACATTGATATTCTCCTGCCCTCAGCATTCCTGGTTCTCAGGCCTTCACACCCTGACTGGAATCTATACCATCTATACCATCAGCCCTCCAACTCCCAGACCTTCCAACTACACCACTGGCTATCCTGGGTCTCCAGGTTGCAGATGACAGACCCAAATACACTGAGTCAGAACATGCAGCACAGGGTTTGGTCCCCAGAAGCCTGCAATGGTTGCTGCTGCTGCCTCTGGGGTAGTTGCTATGGTCTCCCTATTATACTCTGATATTACATCACCAGGTGGTAGCAATCTTACAAGGGGACAGTAGATAAAGTTAGGGACTCTGAAGCCAGGATGCCTGAGTTAAAACCTGGCTTCACTACCCACTCAATGCGTGCATTTGGAGATGTTACTTGACTTTTCTGGGTCTCATCTTCTCCATGAAATGAAGACAATAATAAGAAAACCTCCTCACAGGATATTGGTGAGTGGGCCTATTTCTAACATTTACAGGGCTAAAGAATGAGAACACAAAAAGCCCTCAAGGGGACCCTATTCCTACTCCAGATACCCCTCCCGCTGATACCCACCCTCACCCCAGTTGTCCACATCTTGGACGTGGGGCCACTCACCAGTGGCACTTTCCTCTTTTGAGAGGACAGACCCAGGAAAGAGGTGTGTGCAGCTATAGACAAGAAATCCCATGGTCCTGGGCATCCTAAGAGTGTTCTAGAAGAGATGATGTGAGTTCCAGGTGGACCTTAGTCCCAGAGTTTCCTCCACAGGCAGAGAGGCATAGTCAGCAAAGAGCCAGAGCAGAGGTCATAGAACATGCATACACACATGTGTGTGGGGGGCTCAAAGCAGGGGCCCCTAGCTCCAAGGTTGGTACTGGAGATAAGAGTTAAGTGATGATTTAGAAGGGGGCACCAGGTAAAGATTCGGTAAGCTGCTTTTGTATTTCATGTCATTTTCACTATGGTATTTAGCTGTGTAAGGTCCAACTGTCTTCTGAGCCTAAGACCTACTAACAGATGACAAGGAATAAACTTTATTTGAGTTGGAGAGAAAATAAAGCCAGTTTATCTCTTCAAAGAAAGTTCAGGGGGGTGATGGGATACAAGACAGATCCAGGGAGACAGGAGGCCTCAAGTTCCCAGCGGCCATCGTATTCTAGATTCATAAGGTCAAACTTTACAGCCCTGTTACTGCCACAGTTGATAATCCCTATCAAAAATATGCTATCTATTTCATCTCTGCATTAAGTGAAAAAAGGTTTCTGTATTTTTTCTTATAATGAAGGCCGGGAAAGAACAATATGTGGCACAAGAATTAAAGAAGTAGAAACATATTTCTAGACAGATGTCATATATACAGACTTGTTTACTAAAATAAAAGTCAACAAGCTGTAACTTACTCAGATTGCCAGGAAAAGTATTCCAGGAAAGGAAGTATAAAAATGAATTTAAAAATCACACACATAGAGGCGTCTTCAGGTTGAAACTAGCGTGAGGCCTGAACGTGCCCAGGGTTCAAAATTTAAGGATCCGCTTGCTCTCAGCATCATGTGAGTATAGGGTCTCTCCCTGAGAATGAGTGCCTCCTTACGTGTAACCCCTTGGTCTGTTGCTTGTCTCCCACTAATTCGGACCCTAAAATATCCTTTATGTTGGCAAGGCTTTTAAATTTTATTTTATTTTGGTAAAAACACTTGACAGGAGATCTAACCTCTTAAAAGTTTATTTGTTTGTTTGTTTTGAGACAGGGTCTGGCTCTGTCACCTAGGCAGGAGTGTAGTGCTGCAGTCATAGCTCACTGTAGCCTTAAACTTCTAGACTCAAGTGATCCTCCTGCCTCGGTGTCCCAAAGTGCGGTGATTACCGGCATGAGTCACTTGTGCCACCCTTACCACATTTTTAAGTGTATAATACAGTACTGTTGACTATAGGCACAATGTGTACAGCAAATCTCTAGCACTTATTCATCTTGCATAATTGAAACTTTATGCCCATTAATTAGCAATTTTCCATTTCCCCCTCCTCCAGCACCTAGTAACCACCATTCTATTCTATGAATCTATGAGTCTGTTTTAGATAATCATGTAAGTGGAATCATCATGTAGTGTTTGTCCTTCTGTAACTAGTTTATTTCATTTAGCACAATGTCCTCAAGGTATACCTATGTTGACACGTGTGGCAAGATATTTTTATATATATATATATATATATATATATAAATACATTTTTTTTTTTTTTGAGTCAGGGTCTTACTCTGTAGCTCAGGCTGGAGTGCAATGGCATAATTGCTACTACAGACTCAATCTGCTGGGCTCAGGCAATCTTTCTGCTTCAACCTTCCAAGTAGCCAGGACTACAGGCACATGCCACCATTCCAAGCTAATTTTTAAAATTTATTTATTGCAGAGATGAAGTCTCACCATGCTGTCCAGGCTGGTCTTGAACACCTGGGCTTAGATAATCCTCTCACCTCAGTGACCCAAAGTGCTGAGATTACAGACATGAGCCTCTGTACCTGGCCAGAATAAATTTTAGAACACACACTTATCCCACATTTTCTTTATTCATTCACCTCTTGATGGAAATTTAAATGGAAGATCTGTTACTGTAAAACTCTTAGAAGAAAACATATGTGAAAAGCTTTATGGCATTGATTATGGCAATGATTTCATGGATATGAACACCAAAAGCACAACCAACAAAAGCAAAACTAGACAAGTGAGACTATATCAAACTTAAAATCTTCTACACAGCAAAAGAAACAGCCAACAGAGTGAAAAGACAACCTATAAAATTGAAGAAACTATATTTAAACCATGTATCTAGTAAGGAGTTAATTTTCAAAATATGTAAGGAGCTCCTATAACTCAATAGCAAAACAAAATAAAACAAAACATCTAATAACTGATTTTAAAAATAAGCTAAAACCTTGAATAGAGATTTTTCCAAAGAAGATGTACAACTGCCTGACAGGAATATGGAAGGATGTTCAACATCTCTAATCATCAGGGAAATTCAGATCAAAACCACAATGTGACATCACTTCACACCTGTTAGAATGACTACTATCCAAAAAACAGAAGACAGCACATCTTGATGGGGATGTGAAGAAACTGGAGTCCTTATTCACTGTTGATGGGAATGCAAAATAGTCCAGTCCCTAGGGAGGAAAGTATGGCGGTTTCTCAAAAAATTAAAAATAGAACTACCATATGATTCAGCAATACCAATTTTGGGCATTTATCCAAAGAATTGCAGAGATATGAGCACCCCATTGTTCACTGCATTCTTGGTTGCTCACAATAGCCAAGTTGTGGGAGTAACCAACACTTTTTAAGTAGGCTTTGAAATTATCTGATAAACCGGCTCGGTGGCTCAGCCTGTAATCCCGCGCCTTTGGGAGGCTGAGGTGAGTGGATTGCCTGAGCCCACAGGTTCAAGACCCGCCTGGGCAGCAAGACCTCATCTCTACAATAAATAAAAAAAAAATCAGCCGGGCGTGGTAGCGCATGCCTGTAATTTCGGCTACTTGGAAGGCTGAGGCGGAAGGATCGCCGGAGCCCAGCAGGTCGAGGCTGCGGTGGCCAGGAGCGGCCACTGCACTCCAGTCTGGGCGACAGAATGAGACTCCAACTCAAAAAAAAAAAAAAAGAAATTATCTGATAAACCAGTTGACAAATTAACACACAAATACAATCTTCAAATCATCTGCACACACCAGAGGCTCCTGGCAGTTCTCTTGATTGGAAATGAGAATAGTTAGTACTTTTCCCCACCGGGAGCCACTCTCTCCCAGTTGTGAAGAAAGCAAGCACATCTGAATGTTCATCTTGCTTTCAGCTCAGTTGGGAAGCTCTCTGAGACTGCAAGCCTGAGTGAGCTGGCATCCAGTGGGTGAGAGAAGGGGCAACCAGGTCTCCTGGTACCAGCAGGGAAAAAGGATGGCAAGGCAAGCCCCCAAAGCAGATAGCCCCTCCTTGGGATACTTGCCTTTGTTTCCATAGGTATTTATTTGTGTTTTTCTCTGACTATTTTTACATGTCATTGAGAGTTAAAGAAGACATATTGTACGTCCTAAAGAGAAGCAGTAAAAATAATTTAACTTATTTCTTTCATGTCTGAGTGTATTAATTCTTGCTTACATAAGGAAATACAAAAAACAAACTGTAAACAAGGAATCATTTGGAATCAGATTATGCATGAATAATGGCACACATGCTCATCTAAGATGTGGGGGAAAATCTAGTTTTACTGCCAGTGGCTCTAAAAAATGTTTCGCTTTTTCAAAGGAAATTACTCAGAATGTAATAAAAACATGTTTTCTACTCTAAAAGGATTAATTTACCTTTTGTGTCACGAGAAAATAAATGCAATCAATACCTCAATTCTCCTCCTCTGTGGAGAAAGACAATTTCCAAGTTTGAATCCAAGAGAATGATCATTTAGCCTTGATTTTCTAATACTCCAATTCTGTTTCTCTTGTGATTTCTCTGGTTACTCAGACCGTACCCGGAACCCCAGATGCCTTCTGGAGATCTCTGCTTCCTTCTCCATCTCTGAGCCTCTTCCTTTCTGTGTGCTTCCCTTCTTTCCTGTGATCCCCTCTTCCCTCATTGGCACCAAAAGACTGAAAAGCACTAAGATGGACAAAGAGGCAAATTAATCAGTTTACCAAGTTGGGGCCTGCCCCATCTCT
This sequence comes from Carlito syrichta, assembly GCF_000164805.1. NCBI lineage: Eukaryota > Metazoa > Chordata > Mammalia > Primates > Tarsiidae > Carlito > Carlito syrichta. The sequence goes on from NW_007245630.1 coordinate 195,078, forward strand.
AACAACAGCAAGTGGCATGACTTTGAACTTGTCATCTAACCTCGAAATCTTTCACTTTTCTCACTTGCAAAGGAGAGATGAAAATAATACCTACCTGAAAGAATAATTCTAAGGAATGAACGCATTTAAAGTGCTCAGTATATCACCATGTGGCCTCATTTTACTGAAGTCATTTTTTTCCCATTTCTGCTTCATGTCCTGTGTAGGCCTTCTGTTTAGAAACACTTTGTTCAAATTTCTGTCCTTCCCACAAATGGAACTCACCTTCTGGTTGCCCCATGATATGTGGAATGGTTGTATTCATTATTACTCCTTTTTTTTTGTTTTACCTTCATTGAATACCAGACCAAAGGGTTCGAAGGAAACTTGAACATTATCCACTCATCCATTCATTCTTCTACCCATTCAGCAAATATTAACTAAGCATCCACTACATGCCAACCTAGGTTCTGGACCAGAGATGTGAACAAAACACTAGAATACCTGCTCTCATGTGCTTCATTTTGTGAGCAGGTGTTGAGCAATCTATGACAAGTAGAGTGGATAACTTGTTTCATTTTGACCATAACTTATCCAGCTTTACCACTGAAGTCCTGCATCCTGGGAAACCCCTCAATCATGGCAAACCAGGATGGTTGTAAATGTGATGAAAGGAAAAGATAACAGAAATGCTTCCCATCAGGGACCTGATCCAGTCTCAGGTGTCAGAGGTGACTCACCAACAGACACACCATTCATAGAAATCAGAAAGATTGGTGGACAAAGGACATGGTAGAGAGGGGGAAGACAGGACATGTGTACATGCAGACACACTGCTTATAAAATACAAAGACCTGGGCACCGGAGGAACTAAATCAGAGGAAAAAAGTGAGATGCAACTGCAGGAGAGAGTAAGGAAGAGCTTGCAAAGCCCATGGAGGAATTTCTATTTTATCAGAGGAGCCCTGGGATGCCTTGAAAGAGTCGAAGCAAGAGCACTTCTCCAAAAGATTGACTTATGAAGATGGCACTTTGGCTATGCCCTGAGGAGAGTCAGTTGGAAGCAGGGGGCACAGACCCGGTAAGAAAGTGTTTAAGGGAAAATTGATGGTGGCTTGGCTGTGGGTGTGTGGCAGATGGCATGGAAAGTCTAGATCCAGAGCACTCTTGGAGTAGTATAGACAGGATTGGCCCAGACTGATTGGACTGGGGAGAACAGGCTAGGGGAGAGGGAGGGTCGACTCACAGGTTCTCGATAGATGCCACTTGAATGGATGTCAGAGCCAGTAATGGAGCAGGACAAGCCTACCTCAGCAAGCCAAAGTTCTCAGAAGCATCTGTGTTTCAGGCCTTGTGCCACATGCAGGGGGTGGTTCTGTGAATGAGACGTGGTACCTGCTCTGCAGATACTTACACATGTTGAAGGAACACAGAGTTATCCCCGGACATTGCAGTACAGTGTGAGGAGGGCCAGGGCAGAAACACCCGTAAAACACAGGAGGCAAGGAACAGGAAGAGGAGACAGCTATGCTCAAAATCTCGAGGAATACTTCACAGAGCAGGAAATCCTTCTCTTTGGTCTTAAAAGATAAACAGAAGCTCACTAGGTGCAGAGGGAGGTCATTCCAGGCAGGGGGCACCACATATTCAAAGGATGCAGAGGCAAGAGCCCCGATGGGACGTGTTCAGTTGCTTATTTATATTAGTATGGACTCGTGAATATTTATTGTACTCTATGGGTTATAATATGATGGTATCATTTATTTTATGACTCAGATTGTTCCAGTTTTGCCCATTGACAGCTTCTTCATGTTGTCTCTCGTGTTCTTCTGACACACCACTGTCATTTTTTGAGATCTTTCTCACTTTCTGGCACCACAAGAAGCTGCAGGCTTGGCTTGGATTTTCTCTCTACTAGCCCTGAAATTTGTCATTTCTTTAAGGAGGCTTTGACCAGGGTTTTTCCAGGCAAACAAGGAAGGCAGAGTGTTGGAGTGTAAGAAGTCCATTAAACTGAAGACTCAGAGACAGCAGGTGGACCGGCAGTAGAAGGCATGATGGGTGAGGAGGGATGAGATCAGTGCCAAGACTGGGTGGTAACAGGCCGAGAATGCCTGTTTAATGGCCTCTCCTACTTTTTACTTCGCTCCCCAGAAGTTAAGACATTTATAGAAGGTAAGCATCAAAACCCAAATCAAGTCAGAAATGGTGGCTCACGCCTGCAATCCCAGAACTTTGGGAAGCTAGGGCAGGAGCTTAAACCCAAGAGTTGGAAACCAGCCTGGACAACATAGCAAGACCTCTTTCTACAAAAAATTTAAAAATTAACCGGGCATGGTGGCACATGCCTGTAGTCTCAGCTACTCAGGAGTCTGAGGTAGAAGAATTGCCTGAGCCCAGGAGATTGAGACTGTAGTGAGCTGGGACCCTGCCACTGCACTCCAGCCTGGGTGACAGCATGAGACCCTGTCTCAATTGAATGGATAAATAAATAAATAAATAAATAAAACTCAAATCACGGAATTTGGGGACTTCATTCACCAGAGTTCTTAGAGGCATTGGGATGTCATTCACACACAGGTCTCTGGTTTGTGTGAACCACTGCTGTGTTTGACCTTCCAGATTGGGGAGGAAGATTGAAACCTGAGCCCTGGAGAGCTGACTCCAAGTACCTGAAGGAGGTCTGGGAAAAAGCCCCTCCCATGCTTAACTTCTCCTAACCTCCCTCTCATACAGTAAGATCCAAGGAATGTGGTCTAGTGGTTATTAGTGACTTGAGAATTACAGAGGCATGTGTTCAAATCCCAATCGGTCATTTATTAGTTGAGTAACTGAGACAAGTGAGCTCAACTGCTCTGAACTTTGGTTCCTTCATATGTAAATGAGGAAGATAATCTGAACACCAGGAGTCCTGACTAGAGTTAAATGAGATAATGTATATAAGACCTCCACACAGGCCCTGAGTCCTGGCAGGTAGAAAGTCATCCACTGACAGGCTCTACTATTTTATTAGTGGGCACATGCTGGGTACCAGGAGTGTGATGAAGCAGAAGTCATGTCACCAGTTGATGCCACCACACTGCAGAACTCTTTACATTTGACAAGCATTTTCAAATGTTGAAATGCACGTTCCTGTGTTCATCTTCCCAACAGTGTGTGAGGTGAGTGTGTTATCTTCTGACAAACTTGGTATTGGATTAGTCCCACAACCTACTAAGCTTTGGCTTCCAGATCAACTAAGTAAGGGTATCAATTTTTGCCTCCTTTATAAAGTGTATTTTTTAGACTAGATTGAGCAATAATGACAATATCAGTAGCACGCTTACATAGTACTTGCCATGTCCTAGGCACTGTTCTAAGAGTTCTGCTTACATCAACTCATCTGATCCTCACATCAGCCCTATGATGTCAGTACTTTTATTATCCCCACTTTACAGATGAGAAAACTGAATCATCCCTATGTCACATAGTTAATTCAGTGATACATCTCAGATTGGAATCCGCCCATCCCATGTCCACAGTCCAGCCACACTTCAAGAGGCAGTAATAGCCCTATCAATATATCAGGCACCCACCATAAAGGTATGGCAAGTACCATTAGCTCATCTCTCAGGTGAGGATAATCAAAGTTCACTGAGGTTAAATGACTTACCCAGATAAGAGTCTAGAACTTCATTCTTCTGAAGCTAGTTTCAAGCTTATTCTTTCTGGTTTTCTTTTCCCAAAACCTTTGCCTTAAGCATAGTTATAATCAACATGAGGGGAAAAGCTAGAACTGTGAGAAGTTTAATAGATACAACAGATTTTTGCCAAAATCTTTAAAAGTGGAACATTATAGGCAAAAAAATGATGTAATTCATTGACAGAGGAGCAAGCAGTACATAACATAACTACTCCAGAATTTCCAAGGAAACTGAGGAAAATTTAAAGCAAGGCACCAGAAACTCTTAGAAAACTGCACAGTACTTTGTAAATGTGAAATATTATTAATTGGGAGGTTGTTATTTACTTAGGTATTGAAAGATGGGTAGAATTGGGAAAATACTGACCTTATATGGCAATAACATGACCTCTAGGGTTGTGAGTATTCAGTGGAATACTGTACATAAAGCAATTAGAATCACGCTTAGCCATGCAACAAGCACAGCACAAGTGCTCATATCATTTAAAAATCAACTTCACTGAGGTGTAATTTATGTGCAAAAAACTGCCCCTATTTAAGTTGTACAGGGAGGTAAGTTCCAGTGTCTGTACTCACATGAGGTAGTACTGCCGCACCAAAAGCCAGCTCTCACTTTAGCTTTGGTGTATTATACGGTAAGTCTCCTACATATGAACCTTCAAGTAGCGATCTTTCAAAGATGGGAACGTGCGTTTTTCAAGAGGGTAGGTAGAACTGGATCCTGCAAGAAACCAGCACCTGTGCCATCAACGTCAGGCATGAGTGAAATTGCAGCTTTCCCTCTGTCTCCTATTGGTGATAATCCTTCAGCTCTGCCATCTCCCACCTTCTTTTTCTCCTCCAGTCTATAATTCTTCTTGCCTTTTCACTTGATACTAGCCCCTGTGTGCCAGCTATTGTGTTGTACTGTGCTGCTGTCTTCTCGAGGTACTGTACTATAAGATTAAAAATGTTTTCTTAACTCAAATCACTGTATAAAAAAGTTACCTGCACATGCATGTTTATTGCAGCATTATTCACAATAGCAAGAACATGAAACCAAAGATGCTGCCCATCAAAAGAGGACTGAATTTTTAAAAAGTGGTACATATACACGATGGAATATTATACAGCCATAAAGAACAAAATCATGAACTTCACAGTAACCTGGATGGACTTAGAGTCTATAATACTGAGTGATCTTTCACAGAAACAAATAGCTGAATATCACATATTCTCACTCATAAGTGGACCTTGAACAACTATCATAACACCATAAGAAAAGGATTGGCATTAGCAGGAAACGGCGGGGGTGCTGGGGGGTGGGGAGGCAGGATTGGCAGTGGTGAGAATCAACCTGGGGAAGCGGGGGGCGCACCTCATCAACAAGGATATCTGCATAATGAACATTTGTATGCCTAACCCTGAATTGTACCCTACATCTTTAAAATACAAAAATTAAAAGCATTCTTAATTTTTGCGTTGGTTTTTTTATGTATTATTTGTGTGAAAATTGTCATAAACCAGTACTATATAGCCAATTGTGTTAGTTGGAGACATAGACTAACAATGTTGGACTTATAAACAAATCAGATTTATGAACATGCTCTTGGAACGGACTCGTCTGTATGTAGGGGACTTTATTTCATGGCAAGGCTGTGGGGATTTGTAGCCTTCAAAACAGTACTGGGCATATAATATATGCTCAAGAAATGTGAGCTCTTTTCACCATCATCATTCACTATGAAAAGTCACTCACGGGGGAGATTTATCTAGATATTGAAACAAGGGAAGAGAATGTGCTATTTAGATGCTTTTGTTGCAACTGTCAGAGGCATGAATAGCTTGGGCTCAAACAATCAGATTTTCTTACAATCCTCTGCTATTTTCTCCAGTTTGGGGGAGAAAAGTAGGTGAAGAATCTTCTGAGGAAGTACTAGGGTGGTCCAGCCATCAGGCCATGAGCAGCACCTGGGATCTGATCTGCCTTCTATTGCAGCTCTAGAGGTCTCTGAATTTGATTCCTTCCTAAATTCAGATGTGCACACAGAAGGTGACCACCAGAGTTCCCAGCAGCATCCTGTTCCTTGGCCAGTCAAGGGTCTTAGAGAGGGAAAGCAGCCCCGGGGGACAGAATCAGGAAGGTCACTACTGAGAGAGATCCTCCCTCCTTCCTTCTGCGGCTTTGATGGAGCCGCCAGATCACCGCCTCCCATCTGTAATCCCAAGTTTCATGTTTTCAAAGAGTCTTGCCAAAAAAGCCACGAGTGTAGACTCCCAGGAAAACAAACACTTGGAGAAGTATTTTTGTCAAGGCAGGAGCCCTGCCATGACTGGCTGCTCTTACAGATATCTGTTCACCTTTCATAAATGTCAGACTTGAAATAAAAACGATGGGATAATGAGGTCTTATTTCCACAGAAGCAAGCATGCACCTACTAATTAACCCACAGACCACTAACAAATGTGCTGTTTAGATGCTGTCGCTGCAATTGTCAGAGGCACAAATAGCTTGGGCTCAGACAATCTGATTTTCTTACCCTCCTCTGCTATTTTAAAAATATTTTTAATGGCCCTGATGATTCAACATCTGTTCATTCATTCACACACATTTGCATAATACCCACTGTGTGCAAGACATTGGATCGGAGCTGTGGGGGATCCTAGGAGGCTATATTTTTGAAGAGTAGAGGTTGTGACCCCCAACAAGTTGGAATTTCAATTTTGGCCTTATCACCTGACATATAGATTAGAATGCTACGAGCCTCCATAGACTCAGTAATGTAAAATGGTGATAAAAGCCACTGTCTCTTGTATGTTGTTGCTGATAATATAATTAAGTATCTAACAGGTAAAGAGTGGTATTCCTTTTATTTTTTTAAGAGTAGGTCAGAAAGAAGGAAGTGAGAAGGAAGAGGGACCAAAAAAAGGGGAAGAGGAAGAAGAAAAGGAGAGGGTAGTGTAACAAAGGAGAGGAAGACGAATGAGAATTGGAGATGGAAGAGAAGGAAAAAAATGAGAGCTTTATCTCATTGACCCCCCCATCTGGCGAGGAAGACTGATGCCTGTACAAATAACTAGGGCCATGCATGGGCTGAACATGTTTCTCAAAAATTCATATGTGGAAGTCATGGCTCCCAGTATGTCAGAATGTGACTGTATTGGGGATAAGGGTTTTAAAAACATAATTTAGGTTAAAAATTAAAAGTTGTATGAAGGGCTTCTAATTTAATCCAACTGATGTCCTTATAAGAAGAGGAGATTGAAACACAGACACATAGAGAGGGAAGACCACGTGAAGATGTAGGAGAAGACAGTCATCTGCAAGTCAAGGAGAAAGAGCTCAGAATGAAACTAACCTGCCAACACTTTAATTCTGGACTTCTGGCATCCAGAACTTTGAAAAAATAGATTCCTGATGCTTAAACCACCCACCTGTGGTACTTCATTATGACATTCCTAGCAAACTCATATCGGTATTGTTGGTAACAAAGAGATAGTTGGAAAATTAGAAGATTTTGGAGAAGGTAACTGAATCTTATTACAGGATTAGGAAGCAGGGTTGGAGAGGAGTGATGAGGAGAATGTGAGAGGATGATTATTTTGGGAATCCTCTAGGTGAAGGTGGTCAGGTAAAGGCTTAAGCAAAGGATCAGAGATACAGTGAGTGTCGATGGCACAGAAGGAGTCACGGCTGGCTTGGCAGGTGTGGTGTGGTATGGAGGAAGAGGTGGTTGCAAAGAGATGATCTTCCCAGTCTCAGGAGGCCTTGAGTACTTTGTTCTGAAGGTGGTCACAAGCCCTGAATGAGAAGTGAATTTTAGAGATGGAAATCCAAAATGAGAGAAACAATTCCAATCCTTTTACATGGAAAATTACATGTAAAGAAGAGTATTCTGTAGAAGGAGTTAGGTATTGTTAGGTATTGTTCACTCCGGGAACAATGATGCTCTTTCGCCTCTGTAATGCATTTTGTTTCTTTCTAAAGCACATGAATTACTATATTTAGTTCTAACAACCTTGTAGTGGCCCCTGAAAAGATATGTTTCTATCCTGACTCCCAGAACCTGTGAATGCGACTTTATTTGGAATGAAAGGGTCTTTGCAGATGTCATTAAGGATCTTAGGGCAATTATTCTGGCTTATCTAGATGGGCACTAAATCCAATGCTAAGTGTCCTTCCTTATAAGAGACACACAGAGGAGAGACACACAAGAAGGTCATTAAAGATCAAAGCAACAACTGGAGTTAGGTAGCCAGAAGCCAAGGGATGCCTGGAGCCATCAGAAGCTGAAAGACAAAGAAGGATTCTCCTGTAGAGCCTTCTAAGGAAATGTGACCTTGCTAACATCTTGATTTTGGACTTCTGATTGCCAAAACAGGGAGATCATATATTTCTGTTGTTTTGAACCACCAAGTTTGTAGTAAATTGTTAAGGCAGCTCTAGTAGACTTCAGATTATAATACAAATCCTTTGAGGAGGGCAGAGGAGGGATTCTAATTCCCACATGACCAATGAGAAGAGCAAGATCCTGCTCTTACATATGCTAATCCACTTGGACCCAGGGATCTTTTCAGTAAATCGGCATATCCTAAATGTAGTCCGTGAAATTATGAGAGATGAGGAAGACTGATCAGTAAGCCAGCAAGTCATCCCTGTGAGCAGTTGACAGAAGAAAATATTTTGGAGAAGTGAGACTTAAACCCAGAGGTGAAGGATGGGTAATTAGCTAGGGTTAGAGGCACATGAGGAAGGCGGAGTTGTGTAGACCGAAGGAGAAGGGCATCTGAAGTCGTCAGGACCCAGCAGATGGCAAGAAACGTTGACCAGGAAATATCCTGAATTCCAGGCTAAGAAACTTGCTCCCGGCCTGTAAAAAACCTGCTTCCCAAAGCTAACAGGATTCATTCATACTACATTAATTGAATTGTCAATCGTGGGCTTTGCAAAGGGCTGTCAGAAAACCTGTTGATGAGACCAACTGCAGTAACGGAGAACATCACCTTGATAGAATCTCAATATAGAGATGATTAAGGAATGTACTGATAGGACTTTAGGGCCCGGACTGAGTGATTTCAAGGTGGGTCTTACAAGGTAGGAAAGTGACTGGAATGGGACTGGAGTTTAGAACACAGTTGTGAATTGGTGGCTAGAGCAAGGCAAGGGTCTTGAAGCAAACTCTGATGAGCAAACTGTTAGACACAAAAAGTGAGCATTTCAGTTCATTCTCAGGAGCAGTGTTTCCTGGAGCAAGTGGCTAAGTAATTTTTGGTTGATCCTGGTATTGTTTAACACAGGCTGAAGGAAGCATGCTGGTTTAAGTTCTCACAGTAAATGTTTAGTAAGTGGGGATCCACCATGTTACAGACACTATCCTAGGCCCCTGTATGTGTGTGTGTGTGTGTGTGTGTGTGTGTGTGTGTGTGTGTATTTCTCTTCATAAAGCTGGAATTTCAATGGGAGTGTGGGGAGGACAGAAAATAGTGTTCAGTTAATACATACATATGAAAAATTTCAGGGAGTGCTCAAGTCTGAGGAGAAAAATAAATCAGGAAAAGAAGATGGTGAATGTGATGGGAAAAGAGGGTGGAACAACAATATTAAATACTGTGTTGTGGACAAATGGCCCTGTGGCCACATAAGCTTGGGGAGTACTTGCTTAAGCAAAGTTAAATAGACCTTGCCAAGTTCAGTGTCTCATGCCTGTAATCCCAGCACTTTGGGAGGCCAAGGTGGGAGAATTGTTTGAGGCCAGGAGTTCGAAACCAGCCCGGGCAACATAATAAGACCTCATCTTTACAATAAATAGAAAAATTAGCTGGGCATGGTGGCACATCCCTGTAGTCCCAGCTACTTGGGAGGCTGAGGCGGAAGGGGTGCCTAAGCCCAGAAGGTTGAGGCTGTAGTGAGTTGTGAATGTGTCACTACACTCCAGCCCGGGTGACAGAGTGAGACCCTAACTCGAAAAAAGTAAACTTTATCATGCCAGAACAACCAAGAGGAGTTTTATGTTTGTCCGTTTACTAAGTAACTCATAGAAGATAATCAAGCACATTTCCTAAATGCATTTGTCTTTGTGGCATTCTGTTCATAGAAGCTCTCTGAGAATCTTTTTATCCTTGTGAATATGAATAAGGAAGACGCCTGTAGACCAAGGATGCCCATCAGTTGTGTGGAAGAATTAGTTTGAAGAAACTGAAAGTTTGGTAGGGTGGTGCAGAATGTAGGAGTGGAGAAGGGATGGAACCATCTGAGATGGCGTATAAGGATGGGAAAATGTGATGCCATGTGAGCTTCTTCCCAGTGACTCTGCCAGAATATGGGGACCATTCAGTCCAAAAGGTAAAGGGATTGCCTTGGTTTTTTGTTGTTCTTTGTATTCATATCAAAGAACTGGGTTTAATATTTGTTGAATGAATAAAGCGATGTCACAGATTGGAGAAGGAAACTGAGTAGATGGCATCCAAATCTAACCAGTCTGTGGAAAACAATGGGGTTTCCCATTTTTCAAGTTTCCAGTGACAAAGTTTCAGGTCCCTACTTATCCCCCACACCCACCACTCTTCAGTCTATGTCACTACTCCTATGTATTCCTATGTCCCTTAGGGGCATCTCTGTGTGCCTGTGACTCCAGCGCCATGCTGCTTAGTGAGGGGAATGACGGCTCTGTTGAGTCTCTCCAAACTTCACCCCACAGCTACTGTGTCCCTGTGTCCCACTAACAGCAACCAGCCTGCTGGACTTGGTTACCTCAATCATTGTGTTGATTCACAGATAAAGTGACAAACGGAGTGACTGCTCCGAACACACACACCCCTGGCCTCACTGTGGATACAGTTAATTGGTTCCAGCCACCAAGAGATCTCACAGCTTTGGGAAAGAACCCCAATAACCTTTGTGAGACCCACCAGCCCCCTGAGATCGCAGGATCTCACAAAGGTGTCTGGCTCGCTGTGATTTCAGAATCGGCCTCTTCACTGCAGTCCTCAGGCTTGGGGTAATGCCTACCTTCCCTCACTCTTTCCCTGCTCTCTCTGGCCCTCTGTCCTGATGTGCAATGTGTCTCCACTGGGGACTACCCCAGGCTCTCAGACAGGTTTCAGAATAATTTTCTCCCAAGAGGCTTCGCTGATCTTATGCTAATGTCGGGGTGTGCATAGAGGAGGAACACTTGCAATGCTGTTTTGCTGCATTTAAGCCCCAAATGGCAACACCCGTGCTGAGAAGTTCAAGGCAGAACTCCATCCATCAACCGCAACTAGGCCTCCAGGCCTGTCAAAGCATCTCTGAGCAGCCGTTTCAACACACCCTACACATTTGCTCTCCTCAAAGCAGATAATTAAGCTGCTTCTCCTCAGACCTCTGGGACTGTGTTCTGTGGCTCCCGGGCACACCGCATGGTGACCATGTCCCAGCCCTGACAGACATCAAGTGCCCTCCAATCCTGTCTCCCACCTCCCTCCAGGCAGTTCTCAGTTCCACAGGCTCCTGAATCACCCTCCTCAGAAACATTTTGTTCCAAGAATTTTTTTAAGCTTGCCATAAAAACATGGAATTATTTTTTTAATTTGAAATTCATTTTCAGTCTTCTTTTATAGATCTGTCATTTATACAATGGCTAGAAAACTTTCTAAAATCAGATATAATTTATGAACCCCTTCTTTTTGGCATAATGTCATCTTGTACATTAAAATGCTAATGACTGGAGAGATCAGATGCGTCTCTCCATCGGGGGGTGTGGGGAGTGAGGGGAAGATGTGGGTGGGGGGCTGTTCTGGTTCTGCTGAAACAAGCCTCAGCATGCCTCTGCACAGCCCCCACCAAGGGCTTTCAAGAAAGGGAGAAAATAGAAAAATTGTATTTGCCACATCCCTGAAGTGAGAATAACAGTGAAAAGCAACTTATGGTCCTTACAAGAGCATAAGCCCTAACAAAGGGTTAATGATACCATTCACGCATTCTCATTTTGAATTATACTCAAATGAAAACATAACAATCTCCTCTGAGGTAAGTGAGGGCAGAGTATAAAGCAGTGGTCTTCAGCCTTAGCTGAGTATTTTAGAATTGCTCAGGGGAAGTTTTTAAAAACATGGCATCAAATGTGGATCAGATGTGCAGCCTAAGCTGAGACTATCAGAATAGTGGCCCTCAGAAGATGGGGTTTTAATCTCCATCAATATCGTTGGCACCTTGCATGATTTTGGACTAATAATAAAAGTAAATGCTTACTCCTTACCATGGGCCAAGTGCAGTTCCAAGTTCTTTTCATGTGCTGACTCTTGTTAATAAACTATAAAGTAGGTACTATTCTGATCGTGTTTCTCAGATGAAGAAATTGAAAATCAGAGAGCTTAAGTAATTTGCCTAAAGTTACACAGTTAGTACTAGGCTAAAGTGGGATTTGAACCCAAGGAACAGTGCTCTTTCTGCTGCTTTCCTAAAGGATCTCAATATCTGTTTCTAAGTACGCTAAATAAGAATTAGTCTGCTCATCTAGAAAATGAGGTAAGCTGAACTAGGTGATTTGTAAAGTTCTTTAGTGTCTCCATTTTAAAGACAATGAAATTGAGCCCTAGAGAAATAAAGTATCTTGCTGCCATCACTCAGCTAATGAGTCAGATAGAGCCAGTTCTCCAACCAAGTCTTCTGACTATTAGTGAAGAATTTTCTCCTCATCACACAGGAAAACAAGTTGGAGGAAGGGCTTGCCTCTAAAACATCCCAGGGAAAATGAGACTGCTTCATGAAAGAACTCAAATCCCAGGTTTAAAATTGTGACACAAACCTTAGACCAGTGTGTCTCCAACATAACCAAATTTCACTGAGTGCCTGCTGTTGATGGCACCCTGATCTACGTGCTAGAGAATAGAAGGGAAGGGAAGGGGAGAAAAGTATTGCTTTGCCTTCATTGGGGGAAAATGTCCCACACAGAATATTAAGCACAAGGAAGAAGAGTGCTCTCCACACTCTATGTCAGGAAACCTGTTTCTGCCTAGTTCTTGGTCTCTCCCTTCCTAGCTTCTCCCAGTGGAAGGAGGAGGATTTGTTTAAGGCAGTTGAATAGTGACATTTAGCAGAAGATGTGGTCATGGCATTAAAAAAGGCACTGGACCTTGCCCAGTCTTTTCTTCCCTTCCGTTTCCGGCAATGGACTGGGGACAGTCTTGCCCTTCTGTCTCTCTCCATGCATGCCTGAGTGCCCTGGCCACTTTGTGGGTTCCCATACCAAACAGTAGTCCAGAAAGTAGTCAGATGCTCTGACTGGGATTCTGAGTTTGGGCCCTGATTGTCAGGAAAGCCCCTCTGGAGCTCAGGGGTCTGAAGATATGCATTCTAACCCAAGCTTCTAGACACTCTACATTACAGAGCATCCTCCCAGCCATCTGCCCTCACCCTCATGTGACTCATCAAGATAACTCATATGACACTGTGACAAATAGCATGATCCTAAATGTACCCTGTGATGGCATCCACAGAGCAAGCAATGAAATAGAAATATCACTTAGATTTTTCCCTGGAAGAAGTCACTCAGCTCTTATTCAGATCAATGGATGCTAACTTTCAAGCAAGCTCAGACATTCAGTCTTAGATATTAGACAAATAAAAGAGGTGGAAAGTACTTTTTTCCTTAGAAAAAAGGTGCATAAGAAGAAGGGGGAGGGAGAGATGGAAGCAAAGAAGAAGGAGGATGACAACAAAGAAGACGAAAGAAAAAGAATAAAGATGTGGTTCTGTGCCATGCACCATCACTTTAGAAACAGCATTTTTATGAGTTAAATGCAAATGAATAAAACAACATGTGGATTAAATTCCCCTAAAAAACACTAATGGACTTAACATTTTTAAGAAAAAATAGGCCCAGAGCCAAATGCATTGTGGTCTCAGCCAAGCCCAGGGGGAGCTGCCCAGGTCTGTGTGCATCAAACACCTGAATCCCTGTGTATGCAGGGGTTGTTGGGAGCTGTGGGACCCTAAGATGGCTTGAACACTGCTTTGTCAGGTGGCCAAAATTCATGAGTTCCTGTGACATGGCCAAAGGGCAGGAAGGGGCAGGCTTGGCTAGGATGGACTTTTGGCTCTCCATTGCAGCTAAAAATCTGAAACCAATTCTTTGGTCTCTTCCCTGAGCTTACAAAAGGCAAATTCCAGTCAAGGGAGGCAGCAGATCCAGGCTCAGCAGTAGATGTACTATCTTGATACAGTGTAAGGCCTCTGATCCGTATTTCTTACAGGTGTTTAGGAGTCTACTCTCACATACATGGACATATGAATGAATTTTGACGTGACCACTCTTTATTGAGCACTGCTGTGTACCAGGCCCTATGTAAAGGGCCTCATCTGTATCAGCTATGTTTTCAGAATGGTTATCCAATGAGGATCCTTAGGCTCATGAATTCAAAGACTTGTCTAAGATCTCACATCTCATTTCAACATCACTAGAAGTCTAATGCTCTGTTCACAGTAGTAAGAAAATAGAACCAACCGTGCTGCCCATCAAAAAAGGACTGGATAAAAAAATGTGGTAATACACACAATGGAATATTACGCAGCCATAAAGAAGAACAAAATCATGAACTTCATAGCAACCTGGATGGACTTAGAGTCCATAATACTGAGTGACGTATCACAGAAACAAATAACTGAGTATCGCGTGTTCTCACTCATAAGCAAACCTTGAACAATTATTGTAATACTATAAGAAAATGATTGGCAATAGTGGGAAACTGCCAGGAAGGGGGCAGGGAAGTGGGATTGACAGTAGTGGGAATCTTCCTGGGGAAGGGGAGACACACCTCATCAACAAGGGTACCTGCATAATGAACATTTATGTACTTAACCTTGAATTGTACCCCACATCTTTATAATAAAAAAAATTAAAAGAAGGGAAAAAAAAGTCCAATGTTCTATCCATTACACCACAGAGCTACCTTCGCATCTCATTTCTTTTTTTTTTTTTGAGTTGGAGTCTCACTCTGTCGCCCAGACTGGAGTGCAGTGGCTGCTCCCAGCCACCACAGCCTCGACCTGCTGGGCTCCGGCGATCCTTCCGCCTCAGCCTTCCGAGTAGCTGGAATTATAGGCACGCGCTACCATGCCCGGCTGATTTTTTGATTTATTGTAGAGATGAGGTCTCGCTGCCCAGCGGGTCTCGAACCCGCGGGCTTAGGCAATCCACTCAGCTCAGCCTCCCAAAAGCGCGGGATTACAGGCTGAGCCACCAAACCCAGCCACATCTCATTTCTGTTGGAGAGAGAAGGGTAGGAGAGGTGGTAGGAGCCAATTTGTGACACTAAATGCCACAGTCTTAACATCCTTAACCACTTTGTTAGATAGAATATTATTTCTAGTGTAAGTTTAAAATATATGAAACAGCCATCAGCAATCTCGAAAAGGTTTATTTCCTTTACAGAAAACAATCACAGGGAGATGGTACCTTGCCATCTCTTACAGAGCGCTTCTAGATAAACTTCTATCTGATCTGTGTATTCAGGCAATAAAATACCGCTTCAAAACTAACCTGAGAAAATCATAATTAGACATGCAAATGGGTTGGAGAAAAAATAGAATAATGTATTCTAGGATACATGTAATTATTTCTCTAGCTCTGCTTTCTAAATCAGTGTAGATAATCAAAATTTATCTATGCCATGAGAAAAATTGTTCTTTCCTTTCTTCTGTGTTAGCTCTGTTCCTTATACATATCAATAGCATTGGCTCTTGTCACTTTGTGGTAATTAATCTCTTAATTATCTGTCTCTTTCACTTGATTCTGAAGGAGGAAACTGTATCTGAGGCACCTAGTGCCCCTAGTTTGAGTTTGATGCCTTTAAGGCCCCTTGCACAAGGATGACTGATGCGTGGCACACAGGTTATCGCTCCACCTTCCCACACCCATGGAAGACATTGCTAATCAATCACTGCATTGAGTCTCCTGCTAGCCTTAGACTTCTTCAAGATAGACCTGATGACAGGTGGGTGGCTACTACCAACTGATCACAGATGACATGAAAAAGAAAATCTGTTCCACACTTCTGTCCTGTGCCTAAACATGAAGATTTCCTTAGCTAGGAAAAGCTCTGGAAACGTAAGGACACTGAAGCAATAGGAAAAAGCAGCAGGAGCCCCAAAATCAAAATGTCTCCTCTACTGAGTGCTGGGCCAGAGAAGGATTCATCAAAGAAAAGATATGGGTAAGGCTGGGTAATAGTGTCTTGGATTTTTCTATATGGATCTAGAGGAGGAAAATCAAGTTTTCTCCAGTGCTCAATCGTGGAGATGTGAAATCAGGAGGCAAAAGAGATAATGAGAAAACTATTCTGACAAAATAAACCCATCATGAACAGGCGGCTTGAACGTTTTCCAACCCACATGATCTTTTGTGTCCAGTCATGTGAAGCTCAAATGGACTTCTTTCTGTCAGTTTGATTGCATAAGCCTACAAAATCCCCCCCACCTTACTTTTGGTGAAACTGGTTTGTGCCCTAATCCATAGTAAAATTTTAAAACCATAAAGAATTAAGCACATAATTTTATTCAATGTTTTCTGCATTCACGTTGCTTTAAAACTTTACCTGTCTGGCTACAAGATGTGTCACCCACAAAGCTCTGGGCTGCCTTCACACCACCATGTCTGATTGGAGGGTTGGAGGACAACATGATTTGTTGACTTGGGAGTCCTGCGTCCTTTGCACCCCTGCCCTTTTGCTCGATAATGACTTAACCATGAGAGGTTGGGTTTTTTTCCTTTGGGTTCTTAAATCAGAGATTTGTCGTGCTTGGATCTAAAACAAAAGCTCATTTGAGGTAGAAGGCAGCTTGTAGGGTTCTAGCTCTGACTCTACTATGGGTATGTGCATGGCTTTGGGGCTGTTCTTTTCCTGCTCTGTGTTTCTGCCAAATAAGGGTGTTGAGACAGTGACCCAAAGAGCAGAGAAGTTCTTTGACTCTATTCAGAGACAGACAAAGTTGAGGTCTTAGGTTGATCCTTCCCTTTGACTTGGCCCTTTTCCAAGCTGAGGGAGCTGGCCTCTCTTTAATGGCAGGAGACATTAGAAAAGTACAGAATGCTTTCCTGCTTAGTCTCCCATGGGCCTTGGCCTCCCCACTTGGGCCTATTGCTGCTTTGTCTCATAAAGATGAAACACATTCCTCTGTTCTGAGTTCTACGGTCCCCACACTCTTTTTTCCTCCCTCCTGTTATTAGGCTTCAACTCCCTCCGAGTAATCTGCTCAAAGTATCAGCCCCATCTCTTAGGGATGCTAAGTGACTTTTCTTTTATACAATCTCCAGTGAGTAACAACATGAATAAAGCCAAGGCTCAGGCCTAGACCCAGTTAACAAAGTTCTTCTAGGGTCTGGAAACAAAAATCCAGGTTCCACCAAAACCCAGGGCCTGAGGGATCAAGGAGGTCATTTCTGGATCCCTTGCCTCTTATACTGGATTCTCTCTCCTAGGAAAAAAGAACACATCAAAGCTCATGCCAATGAAATAGCTACAGTTTGTGGAGTGTGTGTGTGTGTGTGTGTGTGTGTGTGTGTGTGTGTGTGTGTGTGTGTGTATGTGTATATGTGTTTCTTTCAAATAAATTTCTCCTAAATAAAAGACTTGCTTGTGTGAGTAGACAAATTTTTAACAGTCACGAGGTCGAGTGTGGTGGCTCACATCTGTAATCCCAGCACTTTTGGAGGCCAAAGTAGGAGGATTACATGAACTTAGAAGTTTGAGGCCAACCTAGACAACAGTGAGACCCTGTCAAAAAAACAACAGCCAAAATTAGCCAGACATGGTGGTGTATGCCTATAGTCCCAGCTACTCTAAAGGCTAAGGAGAAAGGATCACTTGAGCCCAGGAGTTTGAGGCTGCAATGAACTATGATTGCACCACTGCACTCCAGCCTAAGTGACACAACAAGACCCTGTTTCAAAAACAAAGCCAAAAATAACAAAACAAAACAAATCAGCCTAAGCCTGCCTAGCCTGAGATGTCTCAAGTAATTGACATCAATGGGTAATTGAATGGAAAGTCTTTTTAATCTGGTGGAGTTAGGGATGTCAGAGCTGCTCTCACCATGTGATGGGCCAAAATGTCAGAATTTCATCATTATAGAAATGAACAAGGGAGACAGAAATACAGGAAACAGTAGACGACCACCCTTCATGCTTTGCACAAAATTCTCACAGGAGACCTAGGAAACTCTTCCTGGTTTACGAAGCCTAGTTGCCAATTTTAGAACTCAGCCCTCCTGACTTTCCACCCAGAGCTTTTCATTCTTGAACCTTTACTTCTTATATTGAAGACCACCTCCCATGTCTCAGCTCTCACATCTCAACCATATGATACTCCAACACTTTCATTGTCATCTTCTGGACCTTTCCAGGATTGCTTCAGAGTATATGTGTACCCTACTCGGAGCCAAATCATGAACTCCACAAATAGACTAACACTTAGTTTCCAAAAGATTTTTTTTTTTTTACTTTATTTCACCAAGGGCTTATTTGAAAAATAAGTTCTTCTGTGTTAACATAAAATTTTAATCCCAGTAAGTGAAATGCTGCAAACTGAGACTGTGCCCTGAAGAGTCATGAGTAAGACAAGGCACAAGCACGTGGGACTTATGAGCAGCAGAAGGTATGAAGCTAAGCAAGAGCATGTATACAGATAGGATGGAAGGACACCAGAGGTGGGGGGTAAACCAAGAAAGATATACATCTGGTGGGCAGCACATCCAAGGACCTGAGGAAAGGCTATCCTGGGCAAAATATTTTCCCTCAAGCCTCTACTGAGATCCATAGAACTAACTTGGACCAGTACCTGCCTCCTAAGGCCTGACTTCATCACCATGTCCCTAGGGACATTGGTCCCCCTTACTGATTAAGCTGGTTCTTCATCCCTGAATGCCTAGGTTGATTGTTTGTTTGTTTCAGGAATTAAACCATTGTGTATAAAATTCTCAGCACATCTGAACTTCCAGCAGCTTAGTGGCAAGGGAGAGGTCCCCTTGTTTGGCTAATGATCAAAGAAAGCCCCAGTGAATCAGCAGGGACACTCTTCAGGGCTGACCCAATGTGACTTGTCCCTGCAGCAGAAGGCAGGGTAAGGAACGAGAAGAATGGGTGGAGGCATGTCCCACCAAGGCACTAGAAACAGCTAGTGACAGGAAGTGCTGGGCAGGAGGCCTTAGATCCGTTGCTTTGTCCTGGGTACTCTCACAGCTTAGGGCGGGTTCTGGGCATCCAAGTCCCTTCAACAATTTTCATACAAATCTAATGGTAAGGTTCATACTGAATCTTCTGTTGCATGAAAAAAAAAACCAGAAAACTGTATGCAGACACTTTCAGAATAGTTCAGTACTTTTGCAGATACATCAAACAAGCTGAGACCATTTTCCATTCTCAAAAAGTTGAGTCCCCAGGAGTACCAAGTATGCAACCTAAAAAAACAAAAAAACAAAAAAACTCATCTATCTTTTTCTCTTCCACTCAGACAGAACTCTAGGAAGCTCCTGAGATAACAGGGCAATTAATCTCCTTTCAATAAATAATAGGATTTGTGGAAGTATCTCTGAAGTATCTTCTCAGAGAATGAGAAGGAATCGGAGGAGGTGAGGTCCCAGTCTCTTCACATACATCAGATGGGACAGTTCCAGATTTTCATATTGAGCTTCATATTGAGCTTCTGTCTAAGCCTGCAATTAAAGTGCGTCCTTGCTTACAATATTTTAAGAAATAAAATAGAAAACCACCAAACCCAGCTTCCAGAGTGAATTTTCTGAGAAAAAAAAATCACTGTTAGGAAAAAATGATTTGTGTACACAAACATTATGCACACCCACAAAATTCTGTCAGCACAGAACATGAGCATCAATTTTGGAGTCAGATCATTCATTCAACAGACTCAATTGGCAAGACCACTTGGGGTATCCTTTTTTTTTTTTTTGAGTTGGAGTCTCACTCTGTCACCCAGACTGGAGTGCAGTGGCACACTCCCAGTCACCACAGCCTCGACCTGTTGGGCTCCGGCGATCCTTCCTCCTCAGCCTTCCAAGTAACTGGAACTACAGGCATGCACTACCACGCCCGGCTGATTTGTGATTTATTGTGGAGATGAGGTCTCACCAAGTTGCCCAGGCGGGTATTGAACCGGCGGGCTCAGGCAATAAACTCACCTCAGCCTCCCAAAGCACGGGATTACAGGCTGAGCCACCGAGCCCGGCTTGGGATATCCTTTATACCCTACCTCGTTCATTCTTATCCCCAGATATTTGATGTATAGCTGTTTTAAATATCAACCCCACAATAAACAAAATGATATTTGTTAATAATATTTAATATTTTAATCAATATTTTATACTAAAAAATAGACACTCACTTGGGGACTTTGTTATATAGGCAGATTCTTTGGCCTACCCCCCTCCCACGCAGGATTCTGTTTTAGAAGGTCGGAGGTGAGGACCTGGGGTCTGTCATTTTAGGAAGCCTCCCAAACTACAAACCACACTTTAAGAAACACCACTTGTGTTAGATTGAGATTCCCAGATAGACCCTGGCCTGAAGTATGTAAACTGTGTAAACTGATGATTAAGAAATTGCTCCCGGATGGGCACGGTGGCTCATGCCTATAATCCCAGCACTTTGGGGAGGCCAATGTGAGAGAATTACTTGAGTCCATGAGTTCGAGACTAGACTGGGCAAACTAGTGAGACCTCATCTCTACAATAAATAAAAAAATTAGCCAGGCATGGTGGTATGTGCCGGTAGTTCCAACTACTTGGAAGGCTGAGGCAGAAGGATTGCCTGAGCCAAGTAGGTCGAGGCTACAGTGGCCATGATTGTGCCACTGCACTCCAGCCTGGGTGACAGAGTGAGACTCCAACTCAAAAAAAAAAAAAATTGCTCCTGGCAGGGGCACAGTGGCTCAGCCTGTAATCCCTGAACTCTGGGAGGCTGAGGCGAGAGGATTACCTGAGCCTGAGGGTTCAAGACTAACCTGGGCAACCTAGTGAGACCTCGTCTCTACAATAAATCACAAAAATTAGCCGGGCATGGTGGCGTGCGTCTATAGCTCTAGCTACTTGGAAGGCTGAGGTGGAAGAATCGCCTAAGCCCAGCAGGTTGAAGCTGAGGTGGCCGTAAGCATGCCACTGTACTTCAGTCTGGTTGACAAGAGTCAGACTCCAATTCAAAAAAAAAAGAAAGAAATTTCTCCCAGTAGAAATTACCCAAAAAGTGGAGGAAGCAGGACAGCGAAGGGAGGAACATAAGCTAGAGTATGACATCAAGTAAAGTCCCAGTTTCAGTCTGACCCTGCAGGGGAATCCCTCAATATGTTCTAGAGGGATCTGAGCTTTCACACACTGCCCAGCCCCATCATCGGCCAGGGGTTGACTCCCCCAGGGGTGCAAAAACCCAAATAACACTCTGCATGTTGGGGGTAAAGCAGTCCTTAGGAGAAAAAGGTATGAAGGTATGAATCAGGGGGGATGTGGGTGGGGCAGGCAGGGGGAAAGCACTAACACACACTGCAGGTTATCAAGTAGGTTGGGCATAGGAGACCACAGTTTAAAGCACATTCGGTCTAAGATGCTCCACTGGTGAAAAATAAGTGCCGACAAACATAAAAGCCCAAGGAAATATTTATGGCAAGTTTGGATGAGCAAATAAGAAATGAATATCTAAGATTAACACTTTAATCTGTACTCATGCTCAGTAACGTCATGTAAAGTCAAAGGTACCTCACGCATGCATTGTGACTCCAAAAGGCTTTTCTGTTCCATTGGCATTACATTATTGCCAACACTATTTAAGGGAAACTTTATGAGATAATTTCCCATTCCACTGCCTCTTTCCACTATGAAGTGTTCAGCTGTTAACCTTGTTCACTCCATCCATCTCAATCTTTTCCCCCACAGCACTTTTATATTTCTACATTTCTGATTATTAGACATACCTGTCTTGATCCTGAGACTGAACCATAAACTTCTTGAAGGTAGAGATCATGTCTAATTTCAACCCACTCCGGAGCCTACAGTAAAGGACTTCACAAATTCCAAGTAAGAAAGGTTTGCAAGCTGACTAAACTAAACTATCTATGGTCCAAAGCCTTACTTTGATAGTTCCACATAAGTAAAACTTTTCTAGATTTCCATTCTATTGGATTTCTTAGGTTAATCAAATAAGGAATCCTTTAGGTGATTAATCCTAATTCCTTAGGTAATTAATCAACCAAATATTTATTGAGCACTTAGTCTGCACCTATTTTGACACTGGGAAGGCTACAAAGTGGTGTAAAACACAGTCCAGGCACCCTAAGTACTTAAACTTTCTGAAGAGAAGCAATGTTCAACACATACGAATCAAAAAGAAAAATACTATAACTATATAATCAAATGCAATATTATCAAAGGCTACTAAAACTCAAATGTAGATAATAAAACAGAGCTAATTGTGAAGAACACACACAAAAACAAAAGGAGTTTGAGTAAGTTTTGTATTCATGTCAGCTCTGTTCAGTTGGTAGTGGTTGCCTACAGAATTGAATCATCTCAAAAAGTCTTAGTTCAAAAGTGAGATGAGTCAGCATCTAGACTGATTAGTGATGTCTGCCAGGACCAGAAATGACAACTGGTTGCAGGAGTGCAGGAAATTTGACATTCCTGTAGCTGACAGACACTCCACGATGGAGAATAGTTTAACAGGAGAGAACTTTTAGAGCCCAGCTACCAAAGGCAAATCCAAAACCAATTTTTTTTTAATTCTGTTTTTCAGTAATAAGGTGGTTCTTTTCAGGAGCCCAGGTTCAGTTCAAGCCAACCTCTCCCAGTGCCCACCTCTCCCTCTTTCCAAGTATGTTTGTCACATCATATTTCCTCCTGGAGGGTTCATATATCTAAATTCACCTTGGGCAAATACCTTTTTCCCAAAAGGAAGTGCGGTGAGGAGAGCTAAATGAAGAAACTGGTCTGAATTTAATGTCAGTAGAGAAATGTAGGCAGAGGAATTCCAAACTTCAGCAGTGATACCCCAGTGCTGCCTGGACATCACTTGGTAAAGGATATTGAAGATTACTCATGCCATTCCCAATCTTGGCTGTCTCTAGGTTAGATAAGACCCTTGGGAGGATAGGTAAGAAGAGTGAAATGTGTGAGAAAAAGAACATCGAACCCGACAACAGAAAAGTTGGCTTCTAGCATCAGACCTAGCACTTTTCTCCACTGAAAACTTGAACATCACTGAGGGCCCAGTTCCATCTGAACAACAGAGCTAGCATCTTTGGCTTCTGTCGAGAGTTTAGCATCTGTTGTTTGGGGCTAGTATCCATAGCCCCTCTTTCTTGGTAAGAGTACCCTAAATACAGTTTGAGCTACCATCCTCCCTCAATTTTAGGCATGTCATTTGGCTAATATTGAATCCCATTTCCAGCAGATACATTGCCGATAAATGGCTGAAGCCCTTCCTTCTGGTGATTCATTTGGAGTTGGGTACAAACAGAAATGTGCTGGTCAATGTTTAACAACTGACTCTGTGAATAATACAAGCCCTGATTTGTAACAATTCCCAATTCTTGTGGCCTAAATACTCTCACCATGGCTAATTTTCAGCTACCAACATGAGGTCCCTGAACTGAGAACTAGGAGGAAAACCACACAATCTACTTCAGTGAGATGGCCCAGGCACACCATGAGCACAATCCAGCAGACATATCCCTTGGGCTGGGTAAGCAAGGGCACTGTTCCTCTCCGCTTGACTTGTTCTATGAAGATGTAAGTGTGGGACTCGGAGAAATTTGTTACAAAGAGAAGAGCTTGTAGATCTGGAGCTACACCAGAAAAAGTAAAATGAATCTGAGTCTTGGATCTGGGATCATTTCAGACTGAAACCATTTCTACCTATATACTCATGTTTGACAAAGCCATTTTGACTCAGGTTTTATGTCATGTATAACCAAATATAAACCAATTATACACTCATAGATCATAAAATATCCATAAGAATAAAGTGAGATAAGATATATGAAGCTTTGTACATTTAAGTTCTTTTTCCCCTGATGGGCGTTTTCAAGGGATCATACTGTTCTCCCCTAGGAGCCCCTGAGACAAAGTTTTCCTATGGGGCATAATTGTCCTGGTGTGAGGAGAGCATGGGTTTTTTCTTTTTTTTTTTCCCCCCCTTTCTTTTTTTTCCTGAAAAGAGAGATAGCAACTTCTCTTAGGAATATTGCAGCCTGGGGGCTTTAGGACAAGAAATCAATCTGTCAAATGGGAATTTTTCTGGATTCTTTAGAGGTTTGCCCTCTTGGAGGGTCATTTTGTTACCATTTAGCAATACTCAAAGCAGCTAAAACCAAAGCTTCCCACAATACCACTGGCTATAGAAGACCAAGTGGTAACAGGACAGTGCAGGTTAAATTGTTGCCAAGATCTTGTGCTTTTCAAAGAGGTGATAAGAATCAGAGCCCGGAGGAGACCACTCCTTTCTATCCACACAAGAGATAGCTAAGAAGTCACCATCTGGAATCTCTGCAGCTCGGTGAGAGGTGCTCTACATTCAGGCACAAGAGGAACTGACCAAGGCTATTACCAAGAGTGGCAAGTTCCAATAAATCCTTGCTTTTCTGATAAAATGCTATGATTGATTATTCTCCAGTCACCTTCCACAGCAAGAACCTTACAGTTTACATATTAAGCTCACTTCGACTGTGGAAAGAATCTGAGAGGTAGGCAGGGTAACAATAGGCTTTTTATTAAAGGCAAGAAAAGTGAGAGAACCAGGCTTGATCATAGGACTCTTGACTTGATGAGGACTAGAATCTGGCTGTTCTGACTTCTGGTTTAATATCTTTACCTCCTTCATAGTTCCTAAATGAATTAGCCTTAGATAGGGTTCTTGTCATTCTGCCGGTTATTATCTAAGTACATACAGTTACAAAGTTGCATAGGGAAGCTTGTAAACATAAAAATCTCCAAATGTTCCAATGTAATGTTCTTGTTACTTATAAATTTAGTCTTCGCTTAAATATCTCTTTTTGGTTAATATTGGCAACCATCTCATCCTATCAGCATGTGTCATTTGGAGCAAGTGTTTGACTAAAATGCAACATGCAAAGCAAGTTCCATGTAAAGTTACCTCACAAGGCTTGTAAAAGAGTCCATGAAATTAATGAAATTGACGGTCGAGGCCACTGGGAACACGCACAAAGCCATCAACCACTAAGAACTTTTCAGCGTTTCACCATCTAATAGTGAAAAGAGAGAAAATCAGCAATATATTATACATATCTATTGGGTACAGTGTGATATTTTGATATATGCATATAATGTATAATAATAAAGTCAGGGTAATATGCATGACTTTTTGGGGGGGAAAAAGTCCCAAATCCCTTCTTTTGATTCATTTTTTGTTCATCCTAAGAGTTAGCAAATTGTTGTGTTTATAACCTATATTTTGCTAAACATAAGTTAAATTGTTTATTTTTTTCAATATGTAAACCCAATGAGATCTTTTTACTTCCTTACTCTTATAAAATTTTGTCCTTGATTTTAAGTGCATTTATTCTCAAAAATATTTTTCTTCTTCCATTTATCCATAGATGATAGGGGCTTCTTCTACATAGAAGGGACTTACTAAGTGTTTATTTAATGGTTGGTTGGATGAATAGAAATGGCATCTCTGCCTTTGGGCATAACCAAATTAGACCAGTCTTGATCAACAAGCAACAACAACATGGTTCTTAAAGATGTTTCTAGAAATGAGCAGCTTAGTACCCATAAGTCTTTCACACAGAGAGGAAATTGGTAGCACTTTATTAAATCTCTTCAGTATTTCTCCTTCCCCAATCAAAGCAAAAATGGAACATTCATTTTGTGCCAGAAACATTTACTTTGGGCTTATACTATGCCAAAATTCAGCACCACTACTTTCCTCCTAGGAGTTTATAAATTATTACAGGAATTAAGATATAGAATAGACGCAGCCTGATAGATACTTGTATAAAACCAGAGGCTACTGCATATAGCACACATGCTGAGAATCTAAAATGAGTTTAGAGAAGAGGAACATAAAGCGGCCCAATGGATCAGCATCCTTGGGATGATGGTGAGCAGAAAGAGGGAGGGTGTCCCAAAGTAGGAGAGAGGCAACACCATAAAAATCAGTACTGCATGATGGAGGCTTAGGAAGTTGTGTTGAAGAATAGTAAACACTGAGATAAAGGTGGAGAAATCCCATTTCTATTTGATGTCCATGCCATGGGTGACATTTCAGCTGCCCCCTTCACTGACTCCTCAAGGAGACTGTATATATTGGCATGTGTGTATGCACATGCACACCACGAGTCCAAAACCATTTTAGCTTTCCTAGCAGTTGAACTTGGTGTCTTTTGTGGACAAGAAACATGCTCTACCAATACAAGAAGACTTACAGAGGTTTCCAAATCCTATTTCCCTACACTCAAAGAAATTATCTATCAATTTGGGGGCTGTATCAATTGTCTGCTGCCACAATAATACTACATAATTAAAACCCATAAAACTGCTGTGGGATACAGCAATAAACTTTTATTGTGCTGACAAGTCTGCAGAGTTCAATTATCTGGGTTAGACTTGGCTGATCTTGACTGGATCAGCTCATATGTCTAGGGTAGCTGACTGTTGACTCATTCAAAAAGTTCTCAGCTGAGATGAATGGAGTGACTCAGCTCTGTTTCTTGCATCTCCCATCATCCCTCAGACCAGCTTGGGCATGTGCATGTGGTGACAGTGAAAGGTAAGTGTTAGCAAGTCCAGCTGCACAAGTGCTTCTCAAGCTGTTGTGTGCATCATATTGGCTAACATTGGTTGAAGCAAATCACAGGATAGAGACCAGAGTTTGAATAAGAGCATGACAAAGTGACATGGCAAATGGTGGGGATGAACTGAGCTCCTTAATGCAATCAATCTACCGTGAGCATCATAACACCTTGTAATTAACAAGGAGGAAAAGGACCAGTAGGTAGAGTCATGTGACCCATTAGACACACTTCCCTAAAGCTTTTTTCAAGTCTTGAACACCAATAAGACGAGGGGGAGGGGTTACATTATTTTTTTAAGTGAGCTAGCTGAGTAGCCAGCATTTTCCCAAGGCTGCCCTGTTTTATTCAGAATAAAGACGCGGGCAATAGGCCATGCTTGGATGCCTCAGACCATCTGCCAACAAAAACAGGAAAAAAAATTAATTATGAATGGTGTCTTCCCATGCTAATCATTTATTGTAAAGGATTTCTCCAGCTTGTTTATAATAGCTGTTGCCTAAGGGTGCATGCTGTATAAATTGTCTGATTACAGGATACAGAGCGCTTCTTAATAGGCCTCAGCTGATTAGGAGAAGGGAAAGAAATTAAAGAGGCCATTTCCCTTTAGGTATGCAAATACCTCCCAGAACAAAAGACAAAGATATGATAGACCATGATGAAACACACCCTCTTTTCTTTTTACCTTAAATTATGTACCAGGCAAGGAGCAAGCTTCATTGCATGTGTCAGCTGAGATGTGAATGGTCTAGTAATTGAAGCAATACCAATGCCAGAAATGCATGTTAGACATCGAGCTAAACTAGCTCCCTGGACAGCCCTGTAGCAAATAGTCGTGCAATACTTGAATCCCTCTGGATAAGCGGTCACTTCTAACCTTTGGGTAATTTGACTCTGGCTCATTGAAGCTAAATTTGTTTGGATCACACTGGTCTTCTAATTTCTGGAGCCAGAATTTACATGTCAGCATCTGGCTGGAAAGGCAGTAGGAAGGCAGACTCAGTGTGTTTGAAAAGCGGTGAAAAACAGAGAAGTACACAGATTTATTTCTTCTTCTCACTTCTCAGGTGTACACAGACACACACCTCATGGACATGCACGCACACACATATGCACTCACATACGTATGCAGGAGCCTCTGTTTCCACAAAGAATTTTCCCCTTAGAATGTTAATTGATGCTTTGAAGTGGTATACTCAACATGGTATTTCAATGTGATTTACTTTTTCAAGGAGAAGGGATTTTATAAGTCTCTCTTCTCAGCCAAACTCAAAATACAGAAGCTCAAAATACGAAAGTGCACGGAGATGATGAAGGTGGTTCCACAGTAAGAATTCAAACTATTTGGAAGCAAACACACTGTGGTCCAGGTTTCAGGTACTTCCAAGCACCTCTTATAGATGGATGAAGGGAAATGCAACTTTGGGCACCTACCTGCGTGAGTCTTCCCTACTTTAGAGTTCAGTAAATCTCACATGCAATTTGTCAATGGTGTTTCAGAGCTGAAGATATTTTCTATTGCTGCATAACAAATTACTATCCTGAAACTTAGTGACTTAAAACAGCAGTATTTGTTACCTCACAGTGTTCATGAACCAGGAATCTGAGCACAATACAGTTGAGTCTTCTTTGTCAAGGTTGCTCACAAGCCTGTGATCAAGGTGTTGGCTGAGGTTTCCGTCTCAACTGAAAGGTTGACAGGGGAAGGATCTGCTTCCAAGTTCACTCATTTGTTAATGGCAGGATTCAATTCCTTGTGGGCTGTTGACTGAAGGCCACCCTCAGTTCCCTGCCATGTGGTCCTCTCCATTAGGGCAGGCACAGAGTAAGAGCCAAGAAAAGATGTCAGCAAGATGGAAGCGATAATCTTTTATAATCTAAGCTTAAAAGTGGCATCACACCACATCACATCTGCTGTATTCTACTCATCAGAAGTAAGTCACTAAGTCCAGTCCACACTCACTGGGAAGGGAATTGCACAAGGGCATAAATACCAGGAGTCAGAGATCATTGGTAGCTATATTAGAAGGCTGCTCACCACAAGATTCCTTTGGCATCATTTACCATAAAAAGGTCCTCTCTGAAAACTCTTGTCATTTCCTATCATTGGATTTACCCTTCATGCTGGCTCAGACTGTTGGTCTTTGCAACTCTTGGTCTTTGTGATTCCCTTTACACACTCTATAAATGATTCATTTATATTCTTACCTGCTCAAAAAAAATCTTTCAATCCTATCTAAACTAGTCATTTATTTCCAATCAATCATTCACTTATCATCTCTTTTGTTCTCTTCATAGCCTTTATGAAAAAATTAACTAATTATTTACTTGCTTATTATTTTTTTCTTTCTTCTTTAGACTATAAGCATCATTGAGAAAGAAAAAAATAGATAGATCTGGTCTGTCTTGTTCGGCATTATGTTGAGTACCTAGAACACTGCATATATAGGTTCATTATTAATATTTGATAAATTAATGAATAAATAAACGAATCCCATATAATGTGGTGCAAGAAAACCCAGCTCCAAAGTTCAAACAAATTGTTCATTTTCCAATATCTCCATTTCCCAATAAATAAAATAAGAATGCATTCTCCCAAAACCTCCTTTTGTAAAGGAAAAATTAAGAATATCTAAGAACATTTTAACTTTGGTATATAAAAGTAGTATTTAGCAATTATTTTTTATCTGTAATTACTTGGGTCAAAATGTCCTTTTAAAGTCAAATCAAGTGCAGTAAAACTAACTAACCTAACTATGCCAGCTATACTTTGTAAAGAAAAATCAAGCCACTGAGTCTAACTATGAATTTTTTTTTTTAGGTCTCTTATGAAGGTAAAAGGAAATCTGAGAGATTCTTTTGAATGCAACCAATTAGAATCTCTGATGCATTCCAGCTGGGCATAGTGGCTCACGCCTGTAGACTCAGCACTTTGGGAGGCCGAGGCAAGAGGATTGCCTGAGTCCCGTAGTTCAAGACTAGTCTGGGCAACGTGGCGAGACCTTGTCTCTACAATAGAAAAAAAACTTTGCCAGGCATGGTGGCATGTGCCTGTGGTTCCAGCTGTTGGAAAGCTGAGGCAGAAGAATCACCTGAGCCCAGCAGGTCAAGTCTGTGGTGGCTGTGAGTGTGCCACTGCACTCCAGCCTAAGTGAAAAGTGAGACTCCTACTCAAGAAAAACAAGAAAACAAAAAGAATCTCTGATGAATTCCAATGGTCTATGGACTCCACCATGTAGACTATTTGTAACTAGGATTGCTCAGAGAAACAAAGATTGATCATCATCACATCTGAAAGGCAGATTCCAGAATTCTGAATTCAAAATGCAAACCCTCAATTAATAGATGGGTAGATATATAATAAAGCAAAGACTGTAAAATGTGAATGTTAGAATCTAAGTGGTAGGTAAGTATTTAGGTGTTTATTATAAAATTATTTCAATTTGCTGCATACTTGGAAATTTCCATAATAAAATGTTGAGAAAAGTAGACTTCAACATTAACAGGTTAAGGGCTTAAATCCTTGCTAAACGCATGTAGGCATTTCAGGCTATAGAGGTCGTTTTTCACAGGGCTATACCATGTCATCCCATTTGCTAGAGGGTCACATTGAGTAGTGGTTCCTCCCAAATGCCTATATCTGGAAACTTCTAAGGTTGACAAGTAGGCAAGAGGTATTCTTGAGTCTTGTCAAAATGCAGTGTAAAAAGCAAATGAAATGGTAGTGACCACAGACTTGCCCATTTGAGACCTTATTTGACCCCATGAGAAAGGCAAGTGGGCAAAAAAGGGATTATCTTCCAGTCAAGAAGAGGAAAGGAAGCCCAAGAAAATGAAGTGATCTTCTCAGGATTGCACAAGCACATGGAAGAGTCAGGCTGTTGGACTCAAACTCTTGCATTTTTAGTTTAATAATAGCTTACACTTAAGTGAACTTTTAGCATGTTCTGAGTGCTGTTGTAAATGCTTTTCATGTGCTAACTCCTCCATGAAGTAGAAACTACTTTTATTATCCTTATTTTATAAGAGGAAATGGAGGCTCAGAGAGGTTAATTACCTTTTCCAAGGTCACACAGCTAATAGAGGATTTAGCTAGGACTTAACACTTATAATAATAATTCTAAAGCATCTCAGCACTACGAAAAGGCATCCTTTGATCATTATCAATGGTTATTTAAAGGTCAATAAAACTGTTTTTAAAAATGACCTTGAATTGACTCAGACAGCTAAGCTAAGAAGACAGTCCAGATACAGTATTTTTTGTTATAATATTTTAAAGTTTGAACTTAATAAACAAATTAGTAATATATTTTTCATATGGGAAAGTAAGTTTTATATTTTTTGTTTGTTTTTAGCTGTGTCAAAGTTAATTAACATGGTTAAAATTTATTTCATTGCTTCTGAGTCAAATAAAACTACTCTTTATTCTCAGATGGCTCCTACATGCCAATTGGAATGGACTAATGGCAATACTTATTTGTGCCCTATTCGTATGTGACTGTAAAGCATGTTCCTAGCCAATACCAGATTCCTAAATAAGACATACCTGTTCTCTGCATACAGAGACCTGGAGACTTTTCCTTAGGGCCAACTCTAGATCTCTTACTGCTAAAATTGAGCGTGTTTTCTATCTGACTTTGAAGTTGCGAGATGTTCATGTGTGAGGGAAAAAGGGAGGCTTGACTGTATCCACCATCAGAGCCTGAAAGATGAAAAGAGCTTGTGGTGGATGTTATGGACGCTTTGCTTGATCTTCTGGTCCTGTACCATTTCCTGGCACACCTGCATGACTCAACCATCAGCATCTGTCTTGGGCGTTGATTCTGTGAAAGCAGCCCTCAACCAATGCCTCCTTAGGGGTGTGGCCAACACCGCCTCCTCTCTACCCCGAGGGTAAAACTCCCATTAACCACAGAAACATCCTGATTAATATTGCCTTCTTTTTTGGCTTCCTTTCTCTCTCTGTCTTAACTTAGTTCCTGTGATAGGGAATTTTATGTGTCAATTTGGCTGGGCCTTGCTGCCCAGGAATTTGGTCTAACTTTATTCTGGATGTTTCTATGAGGGATAAGTAAGGGATGAGGAATGTGTTGGATGAGATTTTCTTTTAAATTATGGACGTTGAGTAAAGTAGGTTGTCTCCATAATGTGGGTGGGCCTCATCCAATCAGTTGAAGACTTGAATAGAACCAAAGAATGACCTCCCCAGAGCAAGAGGAAATTCTCCAGCAACTACTTTCGATCTTCACTTGCATCAATGGATATTCCTGGTTCTCCAGCAGACTGTCCTTAGGCTCAAATTGCAACCCTTTTATCTCATCAGATTTTGAACTCATCAAACCTCCATAATCATGTAAATCAATTCCTCAAAATAATTCTCTTCACACACACTCACAGACACACACATACTATCAGTTATTTTTCTCTGGAGAACCCTGACTAATATACCACCCCACTCTTATATTAGAATTTCTTAGGATAACTTCTCAAACAAATTATTTGCACTTCAATTCTGGTCTCAGGGTCTATCTCTGGGGTAACCTAAACAAGATATTTGATCTCATGGAGAAAAGATATTTGATTCTGGGTAGGAATGAACACTGAAAAAGTAATAACTGAGCACTTACTATGTACTTGGTATGCATTGCCCTGCCTTATTAATCAATCCTCATCGTTAATTATGCAGCAGGCACTATTGCAGAT
Source organism: Carlito syrichta (assembly GCF_000164805.1). Taxonomy (NCBI): domain Eukaryota; kingdom Metazoa; phylum Chordata; class Mammalia; order Primates; family Tarsiidae; genus Carlito; species Carlito syrichta. The sequence goes on from NW_007245630.1 coordinate 227,206, forward strand.
GCAAGATCGCACATTTTTCCTGAAGGCTTATGCAGTGAAGAGATGACAAGTTACGACTGGAACTTGAATCCTCATTGGTGTCAGCTTTTCCTACAATATGCCAATACTGTATATCTGCTGCCGGGGGCAAAAATTCCTGTTTCTAAGAAAAGTGTGCCTTTGAAGAAAAAAAGAAAGAAAGAGGAAGGGAGCGAGAAAAGATGGGGCAGGCTGAATATACAAAAAAGAACTTCAGGAGTCTTCTTGGAAAGCAAACAACTTTTGCAAAGTAACATTTTGATGAGTTAAGTGCAAATGAATCAGGAATAATGAGAAACATATGGGCTAAATTTTCCTTAAAATATATGAGTTTAAAAATTAAGAGGAAAAAGTGCTTGGGGGAAATGTGTTTTAAGTTTTAGCCAAACTGAAAACATTCATGAAATGGATCAAGATATTTGTTGAGCCCACAAAATGACTAGGTTGGTCCATCTTGGGCAGATAGAGTGATAAAGAGACAGATAAACAGTGGAGAGACATGTTGGGCTTGCCAGGACAGAGTTTTACGATAGTACTGTGCCAGGCTCCCCGAAAGCTGTAAATTGGGGATTTAGAGCAATATTGCTTTTCTTTCATTTATTTCTCCAAGTAACACAAAGCGCTGCACTCTGAATGTAATACTAATGAATAAATAATACAGTCGTTTGAAAAGCTGTTTGTTGGAAACATGAAGTATATCTGGTTTGGCTTTTTTTTAAGGCCTGCAAAATCTGTATTAACAAGAGAGTTGAGAAACATGGAAGATGTGCTGGGATTCTGGAGGCTGGCATAACACACAACCCAAAGGGACTCAACTCAGCTTTCCAGCTTCTGGGTGGCCAAAATGACAGGTGTCAACAAGAAGAGAACACAGAGGCCAAAACTCCCTGTTGTTAGCCAGAGCAGCAATCCAGCCAGAAGGTTCTGTGGAAAACAGAGCAGGGCCATCAGTGAAGACCTGGACCAGAGGCACTAATAATCTTCTTTCTGAGGGCCCTGGTTCATGGTGCCCCCTCTGTCCATGTCAATGGGGAACTGTAACATTTTTTTGCCAATTTCCATTTGCACTCTCAGGGACAGTGACCAACGTTTCACTTTTGTTTTGATCTAATATAATTTTTAGATATGAGTAAAAAATGGGATTTGAGGAAGTATGTCAGTGCCTCCTTGAATAGTGCCTTCCAGAAAAATTCACAAGGTCCAGAAGTATCCCTGGAGGTACCCAGTCTGGATGAGCACGTTAGGCAGGTGCCGTGGTCCAAAAAGAGCAATAACACTTGGTCTTGGATATTGGCTTTGTTTTTACTGAGGATGAGCCTAAGATACCTACTAGTCTTTACACTCAAAAAGTCTCTTTAGTCCCTACCTGGAACCTCATTTCTTTCCACTTCTGCTGTTCCAAATGGTAACCCACAGGGAAATTCCTTCATGGTCAGTATTGACTCCACCCTATTTCCACAATGGACCAACTGGAATTCATCTGGAACTAGGAATAAACGCTTTTGTGGAGAAATACATCAAATATTGGGTTTTCCAGGTGGGTAGGTGGGCAAGGCCTGGACTTGGGTAGAGAGAACAAAAGAAGAGATTTCTAGAAAGAGAACTTCTAGAGCAACATGAAGATATATTTTAGACTCTTTTGATAGCTGTTGTACTTTATGAAGAATAAATTTATTGCCATGGCTATAGGGTCTTATGGAACTCAAAGGCTACATACGGTCTTTGGGCTTTTGGTCCAAGTTGTCTTGATGCTCATTAACATCTAGATCTTCTTTAGAAAATAAAACGTCTAATTTTGACAAATAAAAACTCAGAGGAAAAAAATGGCTTTACCATCACATTCTCTCTGTCTTCAAGATAGCCAAAGAAAATCAATCCAAATCTAGGGAACTGGGAAAGAAAATGAGAAGAAAAACTTATGGGTAAAAAGGAAAAGAAGAATGGTCTTTTGAGGCTTATTTTGAAAGAAAATAGCCTCAATTTTAAAGGCAATCAGCTCACTCTGTCACTTTAATCAAATGGGCAAGCTAATTAACATTTCTGAGCCTCAGTTTTCTCTTCTTTAAAATGGGGGCTGTCACTAATCATCAAAGAAATGCAAATCAAAACTACAATGAGATACCACCTAACTCCAGTAAAGATGGGCATTATTAACGAATCAAAAAACAACAGATGCTGGTGTGAGTGCACAGAAAAGGGAACACTTCTACACTGGTGGTGGTTACGCAAGCGAGTTCAACCTCTATGGAAAGTGATTCCTTAAAGAACTAAAGTGTGATCTTCCATATGATCCAGCAGTCCCTTTTCTGGGAATATACCTGGAGGAACATAAAACATTCTACCCAAAAGACACTTGAACCCTCATGTTTATAGCCACACTATTCCCAATAGCAAAAACATGGAACCAAATCTATTGTCCATCGAAAGTGAACTGGATAAAGAAAATGTTGTACATATACTCGGTGGAGAATTATGCAGCCGTAAAGAACAGAAACATGGACTTTTCAGCAAATTGGATAGAGTTGGAGACAATCATACTTAGTGATCTATTACAGAAACAAAGAACTGAATACTGCGTGTTCTCACTCATAAGTGGGCCCTGAACATTAATCACATTAGCACAAGGGAGGGATCAGCAGTCACTGGGCACTGCCAAGAGTGGGCGGAAGGGGCATGTAACAACACAAAGCAAATCTGGTTCCAGACCAGGGGAAGTGAGGGCCAGATGGAGGCCCAAACTTCACCGCTTGCAGCCCACTTGTGTAGTTAATCCTTACTTGTATCTCACATCTCTATAATAAAGTTTTTTTTTAAATGCAGCTGATTTTCAGAGCATTGTACAAATTAAAAGCAATATAGGCGATGCATATGGTACATCAGAGATAATCACCAATTGCAAGTCATTTGCCATCATGCTTGTTAACAAATAGATGGAAAACATGAAGCTGACATGCAACTACACAGAAGAAACGTACTTCGGTTCTCACCTATCTGCTGATCAGGATGGGTTGAGGGAAACCTCTGATTGTTCTGGGAGTCAAAGCAGAGCAGCGTGGGCCTCCTGAACAGCAACAATTCTGTGGAGGTGGGGTGACATTTCTGAAATGTCTTGATTGGCACCTTCAATCATAAAAATAAAGTAAAATAAAGTAACCTCTCTTTTAATAAGGAATACAGGAAACACCCCTCTAGGTCGCCCACTTGAAACATGTAGAGGGTTGGGGCTGTGCAGGAATTGAGGTTATTCTCAAGATGCATTTTGGGAGTCACTCAAAGAGTGCCCTGGTCCTTTCTTGTGGGAATGGCACTGCCACAGTTGGCCAAGAGGGCATTAGGCAGATGACATTTTTTGAAAGATGTTACTACTTCATTAACAAAAAGTGGTTCCATAGCCAAGTTCATTTGAGAAGCATTCAGGTAAACATCACTACACAGATGCCTGGTACATTTTATATACTCTGTAGAAACCTGAGAATTTAGATGAGGAAGATGTAGCTTGACATTTTCCCTGTATTTACTTGGCCACAAATCCTTTTCTCAATGTCCTCATGATCCAAAAGATACATTTTGGAGAGGGTTGGTATAAGTAATACTGACCCATCAGCAAATTGTTTCTTCTTCCTGGTTCTTGAGAGGAAATTGTGTATTTAATTATCTTTTGCTGTTGCTATTTTTTGTTTTTCACCTCTGCATCCCAAACTAGCTGCACCTCTGAGTCATGTGAGCAACTTTTTGGGAAATAATTAAAGCAATTTAATTTTTAGAACCTATCCTAAACCCCTTGAAATAGAAGCTCATGAGTCTCTACTTTCAAAATCTTTCACCCAGAAATTTGAAGCAGCCAACCTAGCACAGCTAACCCAGTCCTAACATGTGGGAGCTACTCCCTCTAATCTGTGACAGTGATACCGTCTTCCATCTTACAGCTGTTGACATGGGTCTTATCTGAACGTGAAACTGGCATGTGATGGCACCAACCCAAAAGGAATTGTGAAGTCCACAGAAAAAGGGATATTTTCTTTCCACTCTCCAAACTCAAGTAAGAGCAAGCATTGACTTTCCCTATAACCCATTAATTCTATATTTAGGAAACTAAAAGGAAAAGAGGAAAGAAAAAAAAACAACCACAACCTCACACATGATGGAAAAGATTGTGGAATCCCAGTGGCTATGTTGGCAAGATGCAGCATGAATGGCCTTTGGTGGGAGTTACTAGTCTCATATTGTATTTTTCTTTTCTAAAGTAGGTAAGTTAATATGTCTTGGATCAGCATTCCTACAGACAGAACAGAGATCTGGTATCTTCATCACCACTAGAGGTAGTACAATCTGGACATGCCAAGTCCCATGTATGCCTGCGAGCAGTTTTAAAAGGTTTTGGTTAGCTCCACTTTTATTAGAATGAAAGCTTTTCACAAGTAAGAGGTTTTATGGGAGTTATTTTTAAAGTAATGTGTTTTTATTGGTTTCTGGTAAGATCAGTGAAATCACATGGCATTTTTAAAGAATTTTAAACCAAAAAAAGATGTTCAAACCACTTGCCTGAAACACAAAAGCCAGGAAAGTCAGAATAAGATATTCGAACACAAGGGGGTTAATACCAAGATTAAAAAAAAAAAAAGTTCTGAGGGAGCAGAAAAAAGATGTAAAGTAGAACTCCAAGCCAGGACAAAGACAAACTCAGTTCGTGTTTAAACAGTTGCCTGTATATCGAGGTCTGAGCACTTGCATCTCTCCTTGACTCAGTTACCCCTACAGACTAGGATCACAATATGTTGTGTATAAAAATTAAGATCATTAGAAAAGAGAACCCACTCTCAGTTGCCTAGACCTCAAAAGAATAAAGCAAATGATACACAAAAATTCATCTTAGTGACAAGACAATCAGCAGAATTTCAGACACACAAATCACAGAAGATCCAGGTTGAAATTCTGTCTTCTGCTCCTCCTCCTCTTCTGTCTTCTCAGTCTTTACTGTCTTTTCCGATTGCTAAAATAATACATGACAGCGCAAAAGATTCAAACATGTCTGATGCAGCCTGGAAAAAAATAACCTTCAGTCTTTAAGGGGAAAAAAAAGATCAAGAGACAGAAGGATGATTTTACTCAAGGTCCACAGCAAGTCCATTGGTCATTTAGAACCACAAATCAGATATTTTGATAGCTCTTCACCACAATTTAGAATCATAATATATATACAATATGTATGTATTTACCACAGACACATATGACCATTTTTGCTGTTAATTTATGTTCTTCCCCCTTGTTGTAGTCTGAATGTTGGTGTCCTCCCTAAATTTATAATTTGGAATCAAATACTCAATGTGATAGTATTAAGAAGTGGGGTCTTTGGGGAATGATTAAATCATGAGTGTTCCACTGTCATTAATGGAATTAGTGCCCATATAAAAGAGACTGGAGGGAACTGACTACATTGGCCCTTATGCTATATGAGGATGCGGCACAGGGAGCCATTTAAGAAGCAGAGAATGAGCTCTCACCAGACACCGAATCTGCCAGCTTCTTGATCTTGAATTTTTCTAGTCGCCAGAACTGAGCAATAAAATTCTGTTGTTTGTCAATTAACCAGTCTACAATATTTTGTTATAACAGCCCAAATAAACTAAAATAATTCTAAAATGCGTAGATGTTCACATGTGCTGACACACATAATATAATTGCAAGCTTCATAAAGGAAAGGCAAGGTCCATGTCTTTCTAATATAGCACTGTAGACCCAAGTTTATAGCACTTATTAGGTGCTCAATAATACATAAACAATTAGATGAACGAATCTCTTTACAAGACTCTTTTTAATCAAACCATGGCTCTCTCATAACCCTTTGATCCAATACAAGTGAGCAACCAAATTGATCTATGAATGTGACATAACACCTATAAAAGAAGTCCTCAGAACTCTTTAATTTTGATGTCTTAAGCTGCTGAAACTTTGAAGTTTTTGGCAGTCAAGACTTAGGAAAATTGGAAAGGTAGAAAATATCTGCATCAATTATCTATTATCTATAATCATATATTGTCTATACCTATAACAAACCACCCCAAAACCCAGTGACTTAGAAAAAAAACACCACTTTTCTTGCTCATGATCCTATGGGTCAGTAATTTGGGTTGGGCTCAGCTGAGTGGTTATTCTGCTAATTTTACCCAAGTTATTTCTATAACTGCAATCCATGGGTGTAACAAGTAGGAGCTTGTTGGCCTAAGGGTCCTCAGCTTGGATAGCCCATCTTTGCCCCATGTGTTATCAGTCTCTATTAGATTTGCCCAGATTTATTCTCCTCAGTCCAATGAAAGACCAAGACAGAAGCTGGTAATACCTCTCAAGGTCCATGATAAGAACTACCATATTTTATGGATCAGAACAATGAGCACTAGCATACTCTAGTTCAGACCAAAACAAAAAGTAGTTTCCATCTCTTGATGGGGGTAACAACAAAGTCACATTGCAAAGGGACATGTAGGCTGGGCTCAGTGTCTCGGCTTGTAATCCCAGCACTTTGGGAGGTCGAGGTGAGTGGATTTCCTGAGACCTCAGGTTCGAGACCCACCCGGGTAACTTGGTGAGATTTCATCACTACAATAAATCAAAAATTAGCTGGGTGTGGTAGTGCGTGCCTGTAGTTCCGGCTACCTGGAAGACTGAGGTGGAAGGATCGCTGGAGCCCAGCAGATCGAGGCTGCAGTGGTTGGGAGCATGCCATTGCACTCCAGTCTGGGTGACAGAGTGAGACTCCAACTCAAAAAAAAAAAAAAGGAAGAAAAGGGACATATATATTGGGATGGGAGAAATCTGTGGTCATTTTTTTGCAATCTACCACATTATCTCATGACGAGCATACTGGTCAAGAATGTTTAGACATTAAAACAGAATCTTGTCTGTTTTGTGGAGAAGAGGTATCATTAACAAGATTTTGTTGAAAAATCATTAACTAAAGAGCCTATAGGACTGTTATAACTCAGTATTCGTGATGCTACATGGCCTTCTTTCAGCAAGTAGCCACCCCACCTTCCAAGACACCTGGGCCATCTTCCCTGTCATAATTTATTCAATGTTGTTTGTTTGGTTTTTTAAACATATCTTTCTCCAGAAAATGACTTGGAAAAATAAGATTGAGAGCCAAAGAGTCCCCAGTTTTGCTTAAGTTAATTGGAAATTCCAACAAGGGTTTTCACAGCATAGGGCAACAATTGATATCTGAAGACAATGAAAGCCATATAATGAAATGGGAAGGAGAGGATCTTACAAAAGTAGACAACTTGACAAAAGCACAGATGAGTAATAATAGCAAATACTCACAGAGTACTTAATATTACTACTGCTAACACTATTAAATGCTCAATGAAACACATTCTCTCCTAAGCATCAGTTATATATTTATCAAAATGTGAGGGACTTTGGATAAGCAATAAAGGGTTTGTAGGAAGTCTGTGTTGGTTACTTGCTTGTGAAATTTTAACAGATTGAAAATAAAACCCGCTGAAAAAGGATGATCACTTGAGAGAAAAAAATATAAAATATTGAGGAGACAATGGCAGAGCGTACCCCTCCACCCCACTCCCCATTCTGAGAACCATCAACCATTTTATCTTCACCTGTAGCCCCTCCTGGTTAAATCTTCAAAGTCCATGGGTTTGTTCTTCTTGTCCCTGAAGCCTTGGACCTGCAATGTCTCTGCCTTTTGGTGTTCAGAGAAGGCTTGGATGGATAGCCAGTGTGAAGGGTTCCTGGGGCTGGCATCCCAGATCCTGCCTTCTGCTGCTTAGACAAGGTGGTGGTAAAGGGGAGCACATGAGGACAGAAAATCCTTTCTTAGCCACATCACCCCTAAAGACTAAGGGTGACTGAAAGGCTGCTACTGTCACGGATGGAATGTGAATGAACTTCCCCAGGGCAATTGGATGAATCCAGCTCCAAGAGGTTCCAGAATTCAAAAGGGCAGCTGGCCTCTGGACTGATCATGTGGATTGTAGGAAAATTGTGACATGGGCCCTTGGAGTTGCTCTGTGCAGGTCTACTTCCTGCTACTTGCCAATCCTTGTTGCCCTGCTCGATGTCCTGATTTCTGCTGGCCCTGTGAAGACTCTTGAGGCAAAGAAACAGATCCACCTCTAGCAGACAGTCATCGTGCATGAGCCAAGGAGGCTGTGGGGCATCTCTCTCCCTTCACTCATACCCAAATGCTTTTTTCCCACTGTTAACCTGGTTAGTTTTAACCATTTCGTTGTCTTTGACATAAAAATATAACAGGGTGTTCCAGCTGAAACTGGGCTTTTAAAATGTTGGTACCTAAGAACTAAGGATGTGATGACTTTTTAAAACTGAGTACAGAAGGATTGCAACTTTTATCTTCCTTTTCTCCTTCAATACTAATGAAACAGAACTATAAACCCAAAGAGTGCTGAGAAGAGGAGGAAGGAATCCTTCAGCAGAACAGAGAATCTGAGTTGTTTCTGGAATGTGGAAAGTGTATGGGATCCTGCTTATGCATACATCTTGGAAGTGAAAGCTAGAGTCCAGAAGACCCAGAGAGGACACCTGCAAAGGTAGAAGGCATTCTTCTTGGCAGATCACTGGGGAGGCTAAGAACGATTTGTCTGTAGGTAAGCAGAGAGGTAGAAAGGAGAGAAGAAATCAAGGTGATAAATTGGAGTTCTTTCAGGTTCCCTTCTCCCATTCCCTACTCTTAGCACTTGATTGAATGATTGATGGTTTACACCTGGATTAGGACGCTGGCTATGGCTGCCAAGGGCTTCTTGAAGGAGGAGATAACCTGCTAGTTGTCTTATTCATTGTGATCTCTCACCACCACATGGCAAGGTTCAAATCACCTTGTATACCATGTAGCGAAGCAGAATGGTACAACTGAAACGGAGAACACCTGCTGTGTCAATCAGCCAAGTCCATCATTGACATACAGGAATGGGCAACCAAAGATCAGGGGAAGGTGGAGAATCCATTGAGGATAACTTGCAGCTCAAAATAAACAAGCAAACAAAAAATGACTCTGGAGAAAACAGAAAATTCAAGAAATGGAAGAAAACGTTTGAAAATCAAATAAATGCACTCAGAGAGATTTAAGGCAATATTACATCCATGAAAAAGAACAGGCTACTGAGAAAACAAAGCAATCAGATGATAGGAAAAAGTACTTTGAAAATGACTGTTTGACAATGTTGTGGGTATTTATGCTTACCTACTCAGCATCCATTGTTCCCTCTATCTTTCCCCAGAGAACTCCCATTTTGTTGAGGTATCACCTCATCCCAGAAAGTCTATGTGATTCAACAGGCAAGTTTTGGTTGTTACAATGAAGGAGATGGGGAGGTAAGGGGTATGGGGGTGTGATAGGCTGAGTAATGCCCCCCTCCCCATAAGATGCCCAAGTCCTAATTCTCAGAGCCTGTGGAAATGTTACCTTACATGAGGAAAGACACTTTGCAATTAAGTTAAGAATCTTGAAGCTGGGCTCGGTGGCTCAGCCTGTAATCCCACACCTTGGGAGGCTGAGGTGAGTGGATTGTCTGAGCCCACGGGGTCGAGACCCGCCTGGGCAGCAAGACCTCATCTCTACAATAAATCAAAAAATCAGCCGGGCGTGGTAGCGCACCTGTAGTTCCAGCTCCTTGGAAGGCTGAGGCGGAAGGATGGCCGCAGCCCAGTGGGTCGAGGCTGCAGTGGGAGCGGCCACTGCACTCCAGTCTGGGCGACAGAGTGAGACTTCAACTCAAAAAAAAAAGAATCTTGAAATGAGGCAACTGTTCTGGATTGTCTGGAAGACCTCACTGTAAACACAAATCCACAAAGGAGGGAGGCAGGAGGTTCAGGTAGTAGCAAGAGAGGTGACAATGAAAAAAGAAGTTGAAATGATGTAAGAAGAAAGCCAGAAGTCAAGGAATACTGAGGCTTCTAGGAGCTGAAAAAGGCAAGGATGTGGATGCCTTCCTGAAGCCTACAGATGAACTACAACCCTGTCAACACCTTGATTTTAGATTTCTCACCTCTAGATCTGTAAGGGAAGTTTGTGTCATTTGAAGCTATGAAGTTCACAGTAATTTGTTATAGCAGCAATAGAAAACGAATGAAAGATATATTAATGACACTTAGTGAATAGATACTAAGGATGCTAAATGTCTCAAAAGGTATACATACTCAGTTGCTTACAGTGAGGAATTGTCTTAACCAAATGGTATTAGTTCCCTTGTTAAGAAACATGGGAAGCTATTTAGAGATATCTTTTCTTCTTTGCCAATGCATGGGTCAGGAATGAACATGTGACAAAATTCAGGCCAAAGAGATATAAAGAGAGTTTGGCTAGGTGTTTCAGAGGTCTTTGTAGCTCTCCTTCTCTGGGAAGACATCAACAAAGAAGCATATATTCTCAGTTCCTTCTGGCAACTATACTTTACCCTCTTCAATTCTATGATGTCTGAGAGGGGTAAGAAAGTCGCAGAAGTAAATTTGAAGCTACCAGATGTTGGTTCATGAGATTTAAGGGAAGAATACATCTCCATAATATAAAAGCGCAAGGTGAAGCAGCAAGTGCTGATGGAGAGGCTGCAGCAAGTTATCCAGATCTAGCTATAGTAACCGATGAAGGTGGCTACACTAAACAACAGATTGCCAGTGTAGACGAAACAGCCTTTTATTGGAAGAAAATGCCATGTAGGACTTTCAGACCTGAAGAGAAGTCAATGCCTGACTTCAAAGGCCCCTGACTCTCTTGTCAGGGGCTAATGCAGCTAGTGAGTTTAAGTCAAAGTCTATGTTCATGTAAGAGTTTTGGGTCCTTAAGAATTATGCTAAATCTACTCTGCCTGTGCTCCATAAATGGAACAACAAAGCCTGGGTGACATATCTGTTTACAGCAAAGTTTGCTCTGTATTTTAAACTCACTGATACCTACTACTCAGGAAATAAAGGGTTTTTTTTGTTTTTGTTTTTTCAAAATATCACAGCTTATTGACAATGCCCCTAGTCACTCAAGAACTCTGATGGAGATGTGTAAGGAATTAAAGTTATTTTCTTGCCTATTAACACAACACCATTCTGCACCCATTGATCAAAGAGTAATTTCAACTTTCAATAAATTTCATAAGGCTATAGCTGTCATAGATAGTAATTCTTCTGAAGGATCTGAGTTAAGTAAAGTGAAAACTTTATGGGGAAAACTTACCATTCTAGATACTATTAAGGACATCATGATTCATGGGAGGACATCAAAATATCAACATGAACAGGAGGTTGGAAGAAATTGATTCCAACCATTATGAATGTGTTTGAGGGGTTCATTATGTCAGTGGAGGAAGTAACTGCAGATGTGGTGGAAATAGCAAGAGAACTAGAATTAGAAGTGGAGCCTGAAGATGTAACTGAATCCTGCAATCTCATGATAAAACTTGAATGGATGAGGACTTACTTCTTATGAATGAGCAAAGAAAGTGATTTCTTCAGCTGGGCTCGGTGGCTCAGCCTGTAATCCCGAGCCTTGGGAGGCTGAGGTGAGTGGATTGCCTGAGCCCGCGGGTTCGAGACTCTCTGGGCAACTTGACGAGACCTCATCTCTACAATAAATCAAAAATTAGCTGGGTGTGGTAGCACACGCCTGTAGTTCCAGCTACTTGGAAGGCTGAGGTGGAAGGATCACCGGAGCCCAGCAGGTTGAGGCTGTGGTGGCCGGGAGCATGCCACTGCACTCTAGTCTAGGCGACAGAGCGAGATTCCAACTCAAAAAAAACAAAAAACAAAAAAAACATATAACTAAGTAGCACATGTTCTCATTCATAAGCAGACATTAAACAATTATCATGATACTATAAGAAAGAGATTGGCAGCAGTGGGAAACTGTTAGAGGGAGGGTGGGACTGGCAGTAGTGGGAAACTGCCAGAGGAGGGGGACATGCCTCATCAACAAGGGTACCTTTATAATGAACATTTGTATACCTAACCCTGAATTATACCCCACATATTTAAAATTAAAAATAAAAATAAATTTTAAAATTGCCACAGCCACCCTAACCTTTAGCAGCCACCAACCTGATCAGTCAACAGCCAACTGACTGAACATTAAGTGAGACCATTCACCAAAAAAAAAAAATTACAGCTCACAGAAAGTTCAGATGATCATTAATATTTTTAGCAATAAGGTATTTTTATAAGACATGTACATTTTTAAACAATGCAATTGCACCCTTAATAAACCACATTATATTATGTAAACATAACTTTTCCATGCACTTGAAAGCCAAAAAGTATATATGTGATTTGCCTTATTGCAATGTTAACTTTATTGCAATGGTTTGGAACTGAACTAACAATATCTCTGAGGTACGCCTGTATGTGAATTATATCTCAATAAAGCTCCTAAAAAATACTCAAAAATTATAAAAGAAAATGTTTTATACACAAAAGTTTATAGTTGCATACAAACACCAAATACCGAATAGAATCAAAAACACTCTACATTTCAACATATAAAAATTTACAGAGAGCCGGGCTTGGTGGCTCAGCCTGTAATCCCGCGCCTTTGGGAGGCTGAGGTGAGTGGATTGCCTGAGCCCGCGGGTTCCACCTGGGCAGCAAGACCTCATCTCTACAATAAATCAAAAAATCAGCCGGGCATGGTAGCACGTGCCTGTAATTACGGCTACTTGGAAGGCTGAGGCGGAAGGATCGTCGGAGCCCAGCAGGTCGAGGCTGCGGTGGCCGGGAGCGGCCACTGCACTCCAGTCTGGGCGACAGAGTGAGACTCCAACTCAAAAAAAAAAAAAAAAAAAATTTTACAGAGAGTAAACACAAGATATCTACAAAGTATAAGACAAAGCCACATCTGATTTATTTCAAACAATAGAGCATATTGGAAGAAAATGAACAAATCTGAAAATTATAAGAAGTAGTTTTGAGTCTAGAATTTTATACTCGACATAACCATAAAAATTAGAAGAGGATGAAGTAAAATACTTTTCAGACATACATGTAAGAACTCAAGGTGTTTTTTTCCTTATACCTTTTCCCCAAATTTATTTGACAATATAGCACAGCAAATGAAAAAGGAGTAAGAGAAGAAGAGAATACATGGGATTCAATCAACCAAGGATCCAACCTTAGGCCAAAATGAAAAGAAATTCCAGGATGAATCTGAGAAGCAAATCTAAAAAACAATATGCTCAAGTCAGAGAGTTACAAGAAAAGCCTTCAAGAAAAAAAGTAGGCACAAATTTATTGTTAATGTGATTAAGAAACTTGCTGATCTTAATAAGGAATAAAAGCATATGCTTCGTTGGTCAAGAAGAAAGAAATTCCCCCAGATTCTCCATTGGGAAAAAAAAAATATATATATATATACACATATACACACACACACATATATGAGAAAAATCTTGGTGTAAATAAAAACAAACTGAAAACTTGTATAAATTGGAATGGCAGAGGAAAGTATATTAGTTTTCTATGCTGCTGTAGCAAATTGCCATAGATTTAGTGGTTTAAAATGACAAAATTTATTATCTTACAGTTCTAGATATCAGAAGTCCAAAATCAATCTCACTGAATTAAAGTCCAGTTGTCATCCAGACTGCTTTCTTCTGGAGACACTAGAGAATCCGTATTCTGGCCTTTTCTAGCTTCTAGAGGCTGCCTGCATTCCTTGACTCACAGCCCCTTCCAATAATTTCAAAGCCAGCAACATCGCAACTTCAAATCTCTCTTTGACTTTCTGATCTCTGTTTTTATCATCATATCACCTTCTCTGAATCTGACTTTTCTGTCTCTCTCTTCTTAGGATCTCTTGTTTTTACACTGAGACCACCCAGATAATTGATAATCCAGGATAATCTCCCAGATCAAGATAATCTCTTTTGTCACATAAACCAACAACATATCCATAGATCAGAGGATTAAGATGTGGACATCTTTTTTGTGGGTGGGGGGCATTATTCTCTCTACTACATAGAGTAAGAAGAGAGAATCTGTGTGACTGATGTTAGAGACATTCTCTTAAAAGCAGTGCTAAAAAAAATTTTTTTTTTAATTAAAAAAAAGGGCAACCCCTTTGGGTCCCCTCCCACTGTGGGAGCTTTTCTGTCCTTTTAGTAAATCCTGCTTTCTAAAAGAAAAAAAAAACTGGTGCTGATTTGGTGAAATGGGATTTTTCCATTTATTTCTTTTTTCCCTCCCTCCCTCCTCTCTCTTTTTTGCTTATAATGATCAAATAACAGGATTAGTCCTGTAGTAACACATGTTTTTATATAATCATAATATTCTCATTGCAGTTTTTAGGTTTTAACCTGTAGAAGAAATATTAAATATTGATTATACTTAAAGGACATAAAATATTATAAACCTTGATGATGTAAAACTAATAGTATGTCTGATAGAATTAAAGAAAGTGAGCAGGCTATATGAAACTGCAAATTTCCTTCATCTTACAATGGCAAGAGAAGACACAATGTAATGTTATTAGATTAAGAAATAGAAATACATTATTTAGTAGATATAAAACTCTCCCATAGAAAAACCTGAAATAATATAACTAACAAAATTGGAAGGAGCACATGGAGAGAATGAGTTCAGGCCCTCATCTTTCTTATTAGGAAGTCCACAGACACTCTTCAAAATTGATAGACCACGTAGAGTTTTGAACATCTCATGTGGACATTTGATATCAACTTGGAAAAATTTAAGAATAGAAACAATTAAATATTGTTCTGTCTGCAGAGTGGGAATGGAATATAGAAAGTAGGGGAAAGGGAAGCTTTGCTTCCCATTTCACACCCATGTATCCCACCCTCTACCCCGATCCCCCTCTGGAAATGAGGAGGATTGTTGCCTAGCTGTTGAGACTGCTGCCTGCAGACAGTCTTCAGCTATGAGCCCGCTTCAGATAAAATGCCTCAGCTAAAGAAAGCTGCCTTGCTCAACTCCCCCCTTCCAACTGGAGGCATCCTACATAAAACAGCTATCCCCAGTAGTGGTGTACATTCCTGGCTTCCTCACTCTATTCAGGATAATTCTGAAGGGCCAGTCCAACCTCAGAGATCCCCCCAAGTTCATTGCATTATTGAGACAGCATCACAGTCCAATCACTCCCCAGACCCCAGTCCTGCTTCCTCAGTTTCCCTCACAGGCATTGATCCCAAGAGTCTTGTGAACATACTTTTATTTGTTTTCTTCTAGAAAGAAAAGTTCATTTAAAATTTTAGCCAAGACCAAAACTTTTCTTTGAGAAAAATACTCTAAGGGACTTATGCAGAGTTTGCTTATGCAGAGTTGCACCAACTTACCCCAGCTATGGCACAGAGGTTGAAAATACTGAGGAGTGACCTGCTTCACCCTACAATGCAAAAGACTGCCTTCCTGGGGCATGGGTGGCCTTGCATGCTCTCAGTACTTGACTGTGCAGTATCTTTCTCTTTTTTGTACATTAATTTTTTTAATGTTTGTATTTTAAAGATGTTGGGTACAATTCAGGGTTAGGTATACAAATGCTTATTATGCAGGTACCTCCCTCCCCTGGCAGCTTCCTACTACTGCCAATCCTTTTCTTATAGTATTGTGATAGCTATTCAAGGTCCATTTATGAGTGAGAACATGTGATATTCGGTTCTTTGTTTCTGTAATAGATCACTCAATATTATAGACTCTAAGTCCATTCAAGTTGTTGCAAAGTTCAAAATTTTGTCAGGGCTTCTTTGCGTTTTTTTTTAAAGTTTTATTTTTAATTAATAAATAATAAACACACATTTATGGGGTACAATGTGGTGTTTTAAACTCAATTTGGAAGGCCACAGCTAACATCTTTTTTTTAAAGAATGTGAATATGTTTCTATTCTTTATCCAAATACAGTCTCGTAGAGATATGGTCAGAAGCATCTCATGTCAGGGGAAACGACATGGTCTTGGAATGAACTTCTAATGGTTTTCTGTAACACTAAACTCAAATCCAAACTCTGAAGTCTTACCAGGCCCAGAAGATCCTGCCTCCACCTACATTTCTGCCTTATCCCATATTACTTCTCACCCGACCCATGACTCCAGAGCTACACTGCCTCCTTGCATCCTTGGAACTTACCACACTGATTTCTGCCTCAGAACCATTGTACCAGCAGTTCCTTTTGGTTGAAATATTCTTTCTCTGGACCTCTGTTTGGCTAATTCTGTCTTGTCAACTCAAGTCTCAACTCAAATATTTCCCTGGCCCTTCAACATAAAGCAATGCCCTCTTCCTTCTCTATGATATCATTCAACTTTAGTTTCTCCTGAGCATTTACCTCCAACTGAAGTTATCGTATGTACATGTTCACTTATCTTTTTATTTCTCATATTTCATTTTATTTGAGTTGTGGGGTACACATAAGGATTTACTACATAAGTAAATTTCATGCAAATGAGGTTTGGGCTTCCAATGCGCCCTTTCTCTCCTGATGGTGGACCTAGTACCCAATATGTTACTGTGTGCCCCTTATCCCTCCTCCCTCCTTCCCTCCTTTAGCAGTATTCAGCATCTGTTATTCCCACCTTTGTGCTCATATGACCAGTAATCAGGGCCCACTTATGAGTGAGAACATGCGGTATTCAGTTCTTGGTTTCTTTTTTTTTTTTGAGTTGGAGTCTCACTCTGTCACCCAGACTGGAGGGCAGTGGCCGCTCCCGGCCACCTCAGCCTCGACCTGCTGGGCTCCGGCGATCCTTCCGCCTCAGCCTTGCAAGTAGCTGGAACTACAGGCGCGTGCTACCACACCCGGCTACGGTTCTTGGTTTCTGTGATAGTTCACTTAGTATAATGGTTTTCAGCTGCGTCCATGTTGCTGCAAAGGCCATGATTTTGCTCTTCTTTATGGGTGCATAATAGTTAATCATGCACATGTGCCACATTTTCTTTATTCAGTTCACTTTCCGTGGGCATCTGGGTTGGTTCTGTGTCTTTGCTATTGTAAATAGTGCTGCAATGAATATATGTGTCTTTTTTTGTAGAACAATGTTTATTCCTCTGGGTATATTCCCAGAATAGGGATTGCTGGATTATAAGGGAGCTCAATTTTCAGTTCTCTGAGAAAACACCACACTGCTTTCCACAGAGGTTGGACTGGCTTATGTTGCCACCAATAGCGTTTGCTTGTTTAGTAACTGCTTTCCCTGCCCCGCCCCCCATACCCCCAAAGGTAAACTTCTTAGAGCAGGAACTTTCTCTGTCATGGCCTTGTCATCTCTGCAGAATCCAAGCAGTGTTTGACCCTACTCATTGTTCTGTAAGGTGTTTATTGAATAAGCAAACATAATACTATATGAGCATAATAGACTTAGGAATGTCACCCCAAATTAGGAGGAAAGCTTTTTATTTTTAAAGAAACTAGAAGATAGATTCATACCTTTGCAATAGCTATAAGTGTTGGCAACTTAACTAAGTGGTGCTTCTCTTATGTTGTGACACAGAATGCCCTAAAACTGCTAATGAAAGCTAGGGCCTTCTCCCCAGGAAACAAGCAATGCATGCCTATGCACTCTGTATGGACAGAGTGTGATGAATACAATTTCAATATATCCTCCCCGTTTAAAGCTCAGCTTTAAAGACTATGTGAGATTCATTTGTAAAAACACCCAGTTAGCAGTTTAATGTGTTGCTAGAGTAACTGTGTGTCATTCATATGGAGTAACCGTGTGTCATTCATTCCCCAATGGTCTACACCACTTAAACTAAAGGGGAGCTGCTTCATGGAGCAGGAAAAAGAGGGTTGGGCTGGCAGGAGGATTTAAAGGGTCATCTACTCTAACCCCTTGCTGGGCATGACTGCTCTTCCAAACAACCTCAGCAGGCTTGGTGATCTTATCAACAACCCTCTGGCCTCAGTTAACCCCTCTCAAGAGATATTAGCCCCATCTAAAGCAATTTATCTTTAAACACATCAGTCTCCTGTATTTGACTACAAATTCATTGAAGACAGGTTTATCTAGAATCTCTAATGCTGGGTTAGCACAAAACTTCAATGCTTATGAAGCAGATGCTAAGTACCAGCCACTGAGTTCAGAACTTTACATGAACGAACAATATTAATTTTTTTAGAATTTAGTACTCATCACAATCCTAAGAGATATATTCTAAGCCCATGTATTTATCATCTTACCTTCGTCACTAGAATGTAGGTTTTTGGGGTCATCAGTTAGAAGTGAACCCAGAAAATGTAGCTGAATAAGTGAGCAAATGAATGAATGACGACTCCATGCAGGAGAGAGCAAAATAAGAAAGCCCTTTCACTCATATGGCAAACAGACAGTGAACAAAGAAATACTATAAATAGATAAATATATTATTTTATTTCCAATTGTTATAAGTGCTCTAAAGCAGCAGTCCCCAACTTCTTTGACATCAGGGACCGGTTTTGTGGAAGATAATTTTTCCACAGACCAGGAAAGAGGGGGATGGTTTCGGGATGATTCAAGCATACTACATTTATTGTGCACTTTATTTCTATTATTATTACATTGTAATATATAATGAAATAATTACACAATTCACCACTTAAAAAGAGGTGTGGGCAGAAATGGTAAATAAAATAATGGGCAGGTCACACTCAGACTAAAATAAGTGTCAGATTCTGACTTAAAGCCTGCCACCAGATGCAGCTGTACAAGTGAAGTACCTCAACTCACTTGCCACTCACTGATAGGGTTTTGATATGAGTGTCTAAGCAATTGATTTACTATGGTCTGTGTGCAGTCAAATCTCACTGCTAATGTTAATTTGTATTTGCAGCCACTCCCCAGCGCTAGCATCACCGCCTCAGCTCCACTTCAGATCATCAGGCATTAGATTCTCATAAGGAGTGTGCAACCTAGGTCCCTTGCATGTACAGTTCACAAAAGGGTTCACACTTCTATGAGAATATAATGCCACCGCTGATCTAACAGGAGATGGAGCTCAGACAGTAATGTGAGTGATGGGGAACAGTTATAAACACAGGTGAAGCTTTGCTCTCTGGTCACTCACCTCCTGCTGTGCAACCCAGTTCCTAACAGGCCATGGACCTGTATCAGATGGAGATTTCTGCTCTAAGAAAAACCATTTTATGACCAGGTATGATGGCTCACACCTGCAGTTCCAGCACTTTGGAAGGCTGAGGCAGGAGAATTGCTTGAGCTTATGTGTTCAAGACCAGTCTAGGTTGCATAATGAGACCTCGTTTCTACAAAAAAATACAAAAATTAGCCAGGTGTGGTGGTGCACATCTGTAGTCTCAGCTACTCCAGAGGCTGAGGTGGAAGGATTGCCTGAGCTCAGGAGGTTGAGGCTGCGGTGAGCCTTGTTCGTGACACTGCACTCCAGCCTGGGTGATAGAGTGAAACCTGACTCACAAAAAAAAGAAAACATCATTTTTCTTTTCTGGTCAATGAACTTGAGAGTGACTTGTGGCAGGAGGATGATATATTAAATAAGTAGTCAGGGAGCCCTCTCAGAGTAAGGGACATTTAAGCAGAGACTGAATGGTGAGAAGGATGAGGCAATACTGAGTCCAAGGAAGTAGATTCCAGATGGAGGGAACAGCAAATGCAAAGACCTTGAGGTAGGAGCTTGTGCCTAGAGGGCTCCAGTGAGAGTTCAGATGAGAAGTCTGGGGACATGAGTAGGGGCCATATCCTGGAGTGCAAGAATCCTGGGTGTTATTCTACTTGTTATTAAAGGGTATGAAAAGATTTTAAGTAGGGCAACTGGCCTACTCTTTTTAAAGATCACCCTAACTTTTGTCTGGAGAATGGATTGTAGGGAACAGGGAAACTCCAGGACATAAACACACAGATGGGACTAGATGGAAGTCTGCCAGGAAGACTCACACTGAGCCAGAGAGTCAAAGGTCTAATCTCAGTCTTGTCCTGACCACTTGCAGGATGGGCAGACTGCTTGCCTGTCTGGGCCTCCATTTTCTCCCTTAAAAAATAAGAGGACTCACAGGGCCGTCTTTCAGGGCCATTTCAACCATGACACTGTAAATTTCTGAATCTTGGTCTTGTCTTTGTCGTTTGGATTTTTTTTTAATTTTAGCGATATGAAGTACAATTCAGGGTTAGGTATACAAATGTTTATTAAGCAGGTACCCTTGTTGATGAGGTGTGATCTCCCCCCCTTTAAAGACAAATCTAAAGACAAGGGATCTGCCCTCTTCCTGCCTGAGACAGCCCAGCTAACATGCAGGTGACAAAGCTCAGGCCAGTTTATGACCTGACTCCACTGTCTCCACTGGCTCCACGAGAGGGGACGACGCCTACTGGATTCTGTGTCTTAGTTAAAGCAGAAGACAGACGGCACCCAGCTTTTAAAACAGCAACTCATCGGGGAGCCTTTGATCGGGCTTCATTTCTTGTTTTGCTCTTTGTTCCCCCCAAAGAACACATGGATGCCCCTCAGGGCTCATCTCAGTGTCTCCTCTTGGAAGGAAGATGTACTCCTAGGCTAGCATTCCAAATGCTATGACATGTTGGTTTGACAAAGAGAAAAGGGGTTTGACCTGGTTGGATATTGAATCTGGCTCTTTCCCTTCCTCCCTCCCTTCTTCCCTCCTTCCCTTTCATCTCCCAAAGTGGTCCTCTCCTGGCTTATGGGAGAGGGCTTGTGCTGTGCTGGGGGTCACATCGCCTTCCCCTCCCGACTTCCTCAGCCCCCTCGTCCTTAGCACACTTGCTTGTGCAGCTGCTCGATATAAATTCCTCACATACATCTCTGGCCAGCCAGTTTATTTTTATAAACAATAAATAGGACGACATTCCTATGGTGTCCCTCTCTGGCCAGCCCAGTTTACAGAGCTGGGGAGACAGTGATGGAAGATTGGTAGGGTTTATACAGATGGTGGTCCGCACATCGTAAATCTCATAAACACGGAGTGAGGGGTTTTTCTTTGCCTAAGAACACAAACAACAACAACTCCCTCCCCCACCCCATTCTCTTTCTTTCCCCAAGATCACAAGACATTATCGAGGCCTACAAATCACAACCAGATGATATTAAGTTGCTTCAATAACACTCTGGATCCCTTCCGGTGTGTTATTTTTCTTCATTAGAAACGATAGCCCAAGTGCACCAAATCCTCTTTTCCTCTCCTCAAAATTTATAGATCACAGCCTCTAAACTAATTGTTAGTTGCACACCAGGCCGCAAGCTGTGTGCCGCATGGAGCAATTACCTTCAAGGCCTTGATTACAGGCACGGGGATGCAGGAGGGTGAGGAAAATAAAACAGGCAGTGTGGGCAGGGTGTCCTGACATTGTCTGTGTATAAAAGCTAAGGAGAAGTTCCCTTATCCATCACCGACCCTTGTTCAAAGCCCGAGATGTGACAGGTACTGGGTGTATGGTACTAACATCACAGCATTGTAAACCAAAGCATCTTCCAGGACAACATTTTCCTGGGAGAGAGGAGCATTTGCTTAGATTCTCTGTCAGCCTCCCGGGTTATGGCACGACCACTGGGTGCTGTCCCTGCCTCTCTCCTTCCCCAGTTTTGGAGTCCCCAGCATCTACTGTCCCCATCTATATGTTTATGTGTACCCAATGTTTAGCTCCCACTTATAAGTGAGAACATGCAGTATCTGGTTTTCTGTTTCTGTGTTAACCTACCTAGGATATGGCCTCCAGCTGTCTCCACATGGCTGCAAAGGACATGATTTCATTCTTTTTTTATGACCGTGTAGTGTCCCAAATTTTCTTTATCCAGTCCACTGTTGATGGTCATCTAGGTTGACTCCATGTCTTTGCTATTATGAATAGTACAATAGTCAACCTATAAGTGGTGGTGCCTTTTTGGTAGAATAATTTATTTTGGGGGGGCATATACCCAATAATGGGATTGCAAAGTCAAATGATAATCTTATTTTTAGTTCTTTGAGAAATCTCCAAACTGCTTTCCACAGGAGCTGAATTAATTTACATCCTCACCAACAGTGTGTAAGTGTTCCCTTTTCTCTGCATTTGCCAGCATCTGTTGCTTATTTACTTTTTCATAACAGTCACACTGACTGATGTGAGATAGTGTCTCATGGTGGTTTTGATTTGCATTTCTCTGATGATTACTGGCGTTGAGCATTTTTTTAGTCTATTGATAGTTTCCTTTGCTGTGCAGAGTGGCTTTAGTTTAATTAGGTCCCAATTACCAATTTTTTTTGTTGCAGTTGCTCCTTTTAGATGGACCTGTTCCATTTCATTACAGTCTCCATCAGGCCCAGCTTTGTTCTTTCAGGTCACTTTCCTGTATACGGTTGAGTTTTTGAACTTTGGATTTCTATATTACCCTGAGCCTTTTCTGAAGGGCTGCAGACAATAAATCGAGCATTTTCTTTGCATTCTGTGTATTCTCTTTCTAAAATGTAATAGAGGGACACTCTAAGATTCAGGAAAGTATATCTCTTTTTAAACTCTTTTTAATTTTAGATTTTTATAATGATTATCTCAATATTTAAAGCAGAGATTCTCCCTGATCTCCAGTCATCTTGCCCACCACGTGAACTCCCTGCACTTTATTCTGATTCACCAAGAAACCAAGTCAATGAATTTCCTTGTCATCTTCAGTTCATGGTGGGTTTCCACACAGTCAACTTTAGTGGTCTTGACTTTTCCCTTGAGTAGATGAACTTTTTTTTTTTGAGTTGGAGTCTCACTCCGTCACTCAGACTGGAGTGCAGTGACTGCTCCGGGCCACTGCAGCCTCGACCTGCTGGGCTCTGGCGATCCTTCTGGCTCAGCCTTCCAAGTAACTGGAGCTACAGGCGCACACTACCACGCCCGTCTAATTTTTGATTTATTGTAGAGATGAGGTCTTGCCAAGTTGCCTGGGCGGTTCTCGAACCCGCAGGCTCAGGCAATCCACTCACCTCAGCCTTCCAAAGCACTGGGATTACAGGCTGAGCCACTGAGCCTGGCCTAGATGAACTTTCAAAATAATTCCCATCCTCCCTCCCCACTATTGATATTCATGAATATTTTTCTCCTTGCATGGTTTCCAAAATGTCCATCGATTCCCTTTTCTTTCATATCAAAGTTATTCAGGTACTAAATTGTTAGTCATATGACAAAGTATAACATAAAAAATCCAAATATGTATTTGAAAATGCATGTGTGACCTAAGGTAATAGTTACATATAATATCCAAGTTCTGTCAACTTAGAAAATTAGATATTTGCCTGAAAAATGACACCACTTCTGCTTCATGAAATTGAACCATTGCCAGTACCCTTTTGTTTTGGCTTCAAAAAGACCAATGTCTAGGATAAGAAGGGACAAATCTATTCTATTGTCCAGGTAACGTGTCTACATATCTCTAAATAGCCAGACATTGGAAAATCTCATTTTCTATTTCATCTCTGCTGGTTTCTCACCTGCTGAAGAAGGATATAGCATTGAATGTGAATGACTCTGAGAAAGGCTTGTGTCACAGTCTCATTCACCATGGCTTCCTTGTTTCTCCTTTGGGATGGTGTCAGACATGAACATGTGGCAGCAAGGTCTTAAAGTCACCAATGAACACAATTGTGTCCCAGATCTGCTTTGCAACAGGAGCTCTGAGTTGAGGATGGAGCCCCACACGGGTCAATGGCATCCTAGCTCAGAAATGATTGCAGCCTTGCCAGCTCCAACCAACAAGAAGAAGTGACACAGCAAAGCACGGTGTCAGAAAGCTGAGACACTCTTGGGATATTTTCCAGACAAAGAGTCTATAAATAGGGAAGTCAAGATGCCACAGCAAGCCACCCCAGCACAGAGTATAAAACATAGGTGTGACATAGAGACTCAGCAGGCCACAGGCTCTGTGGTCTGAGCTTGGGTGAAAAAGGACACACTCAGCAGCTCCACTTGAGCAGGACAGTGGAGGGACCAGCATAGACTAAGGAGAAAACTCAACATCAGAACCAGAGCTGTGAATGGGGATAGGGGAATCAGGTCTGGGACTTTCGGGAGCAAGGTAGGAGGCCATGGCAACATGCCTAAGAGTCTTGTCTTAAGCAAGCTCCTGCATCTCCTCTACTTAAATGCCTCAAAGTTTCCCTGCTCTCAAGAGGAAGTCTAAAGCCCTAAAGAGAGCTTTTCAAGACCATCGATCTCATTGGCCTCATGAATTTCATCTGTTCTTCACTGTCCACATACTGTCTGATCACTGGATGGGGTCTTGTGCAAACTGATGGGGGATCAGAGATGAACCATTCATGGTACCTGCCCTCAAGGGGCTCAGTATCCAGTGGGAAAGACAGCTGAGTGACAAATAATTTACAGAGCTACCTAGTAAGTGCTGGTTCTGAGGTGATCAGCTCATTGGGCAAGGTGAAGAAAAGACTTCAAACTGAAGACTCTCTATGGGGCCGTATAGACAGAAGAACAATTCACTGAGTGAAGGAGGAGAAGAAGAAATTTAGTAAAGAGAATGGCTTGAACAGAGACACAGAGGCTAAATACTGTTTGGGCCATGAGGACTTCAGTGAGATATGTGATCACAAGAGATGTCTGAAAGGACTGATATAAAGCATTTCCTGGACCAAAGCTTAATTTTTTCCACTCTGAGGTGTGAAGACCACGTGGCAGTCACCTGCGCTTGGGGCTTGCTGTGTCAGTAGGACTGTTTAGATTGCACTTGGCACTGCCTCCCCAAGAGGAAAGGATTGGCCCATATTCCTGGAAAACCCAGAGAATATCAAGGTTTCAGGACCCTTTCTCCATCTCTTCTTATTGGCTTTATTTTTCAGCCAAGTTTTCCCCAAGTGATGACAAAGATGGCCACAGAGATCTTCAGAAATGCATCTACAAGTTTATCTTCTAGAAAGACAACACCTCTTTCCCTTTAGTTTCCATGAAATCCCAAGGCAAGGATCTTCATGGGCCCCAACTGGAATGCATACTCATTTCTAAACCAATTACAGTGGCCAGGTAGATGCAGTATTTTCATTGGCCAGACCTGGGTCATGGGCTAATTTCGTATACTCAGGGGCAGGGTCAATTTCTCCTGCTTCAGTGATGACTGTGAGCAGTAGAGTGTGGGCCCCCCAGGGAAAATTAGAGTACTATTGCCCAATAGGCAAGGTTGCAGGGCAGACAAAAGCCAGCACTATCTCCCATACAAGTCCAAACCAAGCCCCTCACCCACCAGATGTGCAGCTTGTGTAGAGGACAGCATCCCTCTTGCCAAGATGATAACTGCCTTGACTTTGATGTTCCTCAGTTTCCATACTTAATGTTAGCTCTTCTGCCAGGGCTGCATACTTGTTTGTTTTGTCTGGACAGACTTTTGTGATGTTTCTGCTGAGGGAAACAGCTACGTCAATAAGGCCCACTGTTTTGTTAGCTTTACCAAGTAGCAGAGTGTCTTCTCTGGTGAGCTGTTTTTTGTGTCACCAGCTATCTCTGAGTAGATACTTGCCAATATATCTTTTCTTCTGGGCTAATTTCTTCACCCAAGCCCACTTTTAAACAAATACTTGATGAACTTTGTGACCACATTCTTGTGCCTATTAGAAACTGTGCATGCAATCCAAGGTGGCTTGAGTGTTCTACACTTCTCGGGAATTAAGTTTTGCTTATCAAGCAGATGTGTCCATGGGCAATGTCACTGACCTGAGTTTATGAAAATAGGTCTTCAAAGATTACAAAAGAACCTATGTTATGTTACTTCTGTAATGGCTGTGGCTACTTTGCCTACATGATATTGACTAAGGATCTGTCAGAAAACTACTGGAGAGCAGAGATCTATGTATCTTCCTTCACTTCCTCCACCTCACCCCACCCCTCCCTTCTTATTTCTTTCAACAATCCCAGGCATGGAGATTGAGCATTTTTTTTTTTTGAGTTGGTGTCTCACTCTGTTGCCCAGACTGGAGTGCAGTGGCCGCTCCCGGCCACCGCAGCCTCAACCTGCTTGGGCTCTGGTGATCCTTCTACCTCAGCCTTCTGAGTAGCCAGAATTACAGGCGCACACTACCACGCCCCGCTAATTTTTTGATTTATTGTAGAGATGAGGTTTCACCTGCCCAGGCGGGTCTCCAACCCGCGGGCTCAGGTAATCCACTCACCTCAGCCTCCCAAAGGCGTGGGATTACAGGCTGAGCCACCGAGCCCGGCTGAGCAGTATTTTTTAAATTCTCCTAATATTACATTAACTATATATGTTATAATAGTATCTGATGCACATATAGATATAACTATAATATATAAAATATATAAATATGTATATACAAATGCATTATAAATATATATTTGAACTAAAATATATATCAGTGCTTATTACTTGACAAGCACTGTTCTAAGGACTTTGCACATAGGAACTCTTTTAATCTTATTATAATATCATGTGGTAAATTGATTTTACAAATGAGGGAATTGAGGCAATGAGCCATCAAATGAATTTTCTAATATCATGCAACTAGTTATTGGAGGAGAAAGGGTTTTAACCTAGGTTTCAGAATCACTACATGGTACTACTAATCTATTTGTGGAATTCTCACATGAAAAATAATTACAAATTGCAGTTAATATGATGATGGACATGTTTAAGGATCTTGTAAGGAGTTCAGTGTGGCCAGATAGCTGGAGCGAGAGAAGGCGTCTCTGAGGAAGGGATGTGTGAACTGAAAACTGAGGATGGGTTGGAATTAAGCTGGTGTTGAGAGATGAGGGGGAAACAAAAAGCAGGTGACAGGCAGAGGGACAGTGGGTGTGAGCCTGCCCCGAGACTCAAATGAAGCCTGGTAGCCTCTTTGCCTGAAAGCAAATCCCGTAGAGATAGGACAACTAGGTTCGAAACAGGAAGGTCATGTTTTGTGGGTTTTATTTTTGGTAGGCAGAATGATGGCCCCCAAAGTGACCATGTCCTAATCTCCAAAACCTGTATGTTACTGTATGTGGTAAAGGGACTTTGCTGATGTTATTAATGACGCTAAGAACACTGATATGGGGCGAATGTGCCCAATCTGATCACGTGAGTCCTTAAAAGCAGAGACTTTTTCCAGTTTTGGTCACAGAGAAATGTGACCAAAAAAGAAGAGTCATGAAGATATGACGTGACAGAGGCATGGGAAAGAGCCATGGAACAAGGGTGGACTCTAGAAGCTGGAAAAAGAAGGAAAATATCATCTTTCTCTAGAGCCTCCAGAAAGAAATGCAGCTCTGAGGATATCTTATCTGTGGTCCAGTGAGACCCTGTCAGGCTTCTGGTTCCAGAACTGTAAAATAATAAATTTGCATTGTTTTAAGCTGAGTTTGTGCTAATTTGTTATAGTAGCAATAGGAAATGAACACACACCATGAAAAGCTATTGAAGGCTTTGAGCAGAGGAAAGGCACTATGAGATGTTTTTAAAATTTACTGCATATGAGTATTTTTATCTGGATGTCACATTATTTTACCATGATTTGGGGGTTATGATGGTTAATTTTATGTTCATCTGACTGGGCTAAGGGATGCCCAGAGAGCTGGCAAAACATGATTTCTGGGTGTGTCTGTGAGGGTGTTTCTGGAAGAGATCACCATCTGGGGTGGTAGGCTGAGTAAAAAAGGTCATCCTCCTCAGTGCAGGCAGGCATCATCCAATATACTGAGGCCCCAGATAGAACAAAAAGGTGGAAGAGGGGCAAACTCACTCTTTCTGTTTGAGCTGGGCCATCTATCTTCTCCTGCCTTTGAATGTCAGTACTTCTGGGTCTTAGGCCTACAGACTCAGATGGTGACTAACACCACTGGTCCCTCCCCACCCTCACCCTTGTTTCTCAAGCCTTCCGGATCAGGACTGAATTATACCACCAGCATTCCTTGTTCCAGCTTGCAGATGGCAGATCGTGGGCCTTCTCAAACTCCATGATTGTGTGACACAATTTCTGTATTGGTTCCGTTTCTCTGGAAAATCCTAATACAGGAATCAAACATCAGCCACATTTTACTGAGCAGATGACCAAATTTTCAATAAGGAATGAAGAAAGCTATTTTTTTACATCACAGGACAAAGCACTTGTCCCCATCTCTGTCACAAAATATTTGTAGCAACTCCTCCTGTCATCAGCCACTGGCACCAAATTTCCACAGCAGCAAAGACTTCCAAGGACTTGGTGCTAGCCATATCTGTGTTCAAATGCTAGCTTGACTTGGGTGACCTTAGGTGAGTGGCATAACCTCTCTGAACCTCAGTTCAGAGGCATAACCTCTCAGCTGTTAAGATGGAGATTCTTTCAATGTCTAAAAGAACAACTTAGCACAGGTCCTGACACAGAGTAGGACTAAAATATACTACCTTTCTCTCCTGTGTAGTTGCTTCTTCTGCTTCAGTTTTTTCCAGGTCAGACCATGTAGTAAATGTCTGGACAAATACAGCCATGCACATGAAGTGACTTTAAAAAATGTGCCAGGCAAGAGTCAATTATCAGCACAATAATGATGGCCAAGGCTCTCTCCATAGAAATTCCTTCTAGTAATATTCCTAAAGTATCATAATTCTTTTTTTTTTTTTTTGAGCTGGAGTCTTACTCTGTCGCCCAGGCTGGAGGGCAGTGGCATGCTCCCGGCTACCGCAACCTCGACCTGCTGGGCTCTGGCAATCCTTCCGCCTCAGCCTTCCAAGTAGCTGGAACTACAGGCGCGTGCTACACGCCCAGCTAATTTTTTGATTTATTGTAGAGATGAGATCTCACCAAATTGCCCAGGCAGGTCTCGAACCCGTGGGCTCAGGCAATTCACTCACCTCAGCCTCCCAAAGGCGTGGGATTACAGGTTGAGCCACTGAGCCCAGGAGTATCATAATTCTTGAGGTCCTCCATTATTCAAGTTATTAGCTGGAGCAACAGGAATGAACTATTCTGACAATAGTGCTGCTCATGAGCTCATGGCTGTTGGCTGGACAGTGCTGTATAAAAGGAGACAATGGCCCAAGCCCAACTGGAAGGAGTCCATAGCCTAGTGACTTGGGAAAGTAGTGCAAGGGAACAACCAGGCAATGACCATACCAGCCCTCCACCCCCCCAAACACACACACACACACACACACACACACACACGTACTCTCTGCATATAATGTAACTATTCCTTCTATTATCTACTTCTTATATACATTATTCTTTGCTTCTGATAAAAATACATAAACCTAGAGAGACAGTGTCCAGAGTGTGCCTTGGACAGTTTTACTATATGAATGGATTGATTAGCAGTTAAAACTGCAGCCTAGTCATCAGGAGGGTCTCTCTGTCTCTTACAGTTTAGCTAAGATTGAGTCAGGCCATGGAATGTCTAAGTCCTTCAAATGTCCTCTGATTTTCAGGGTCACTTCTTGCTCCAGCCTTACTTCTTCTGATTTGGAGAATTTTAGGAATCATCTGATGTCCTGCCAGCTTCTAATTGACATAACCAACCTGGAAGCCAGAAGACAAAGGTATTTATGTAATTGTCACAGTTGGTTCTTCCAGCATGGGAGGCAAAATAAAGCTGAAGACAGGAGCACAATACGTAAGCATCTGCTCACATGTTATATGCAACATACAAGATGCTGTGAGGGCTTGGGCGGGAGAGTTCTTTGTGTCTGTATGTGACTGGGAGCAGGGAGCAGAGATGCATCCAATGGCCTTTGCAGAGGATCAGCTGGATAGGGGAGAAGCTCTTTCCAAGACTCCAATTTTCTTCTTCAAATGGAATCTTGGACTGAACTAAATCAGTCAGCAGAGGGAAGCAGCTGGTTGGTCCATGCTTTTGCTGACTTCTTGACTGATTTGTGTTCCCTGGGCTCTATCTAGGAGTGAGTGCCACTGAGGGAAATAACAAGCAAGACACACAGGAAATGGTGAGTTGTGATGGGAATGAGGATGAAGATGTAAACAGAGTCCAACTCAGGAAAGGGGCCTTTCTGGCAAGTCAGATTAGAGAAGGCCTCCCAGTCCCAGCATTCACCCAAGAGGAGGGGTACCACCTGGTGGACAAAGAGTGAGAACCCTTTCATCTACTTCCCAATGAGCCTAGGCCCCCTGTGGTCTCTCAGTCTTTCCTCCCACTCATACTTCCTTCATTTCTCAGCACATTTCTTAATGGCTTGCTTTCTCCTCTTTGACCATTTTGGCCCACTCCCAGGCCATTTGTGACTTAATTTTTAACAATCTCCTCAAATTTCAACCTCACATTCCCTCAAAACACTTCTTATCACCACCATAGGGTACCTCATTCACAGTATATTAATTATTCTGGCCATATTATCTAGAAAATCAGGTCAAGAAGAACAGGACAATATATTTTGGAGCAGATGCTGTTTGACTTCCTACTACACTCAGCTTGCTCCTCTAGCTAACTGCTGTGCTCACAGCCCTAGGAAAGGCATTTCTTCTTACCTAGATAATGTCACACTCCATGGTCACAGTCAGTTATATGAGGGGTATGTACCTGACCATGGAGGAGCCAAGCCATTGGTGGTCAAGTTCCACTCAGATTTTTTATTGCCCAACTCCTTAAACAATTGAAGGAGTTTTGAACTGAGTCAAGTTAGCACAGAACACTAATGAGATGTTCCCAGATCCCTTGCCAGTGAGCTCCCCCCTCGCTGCTCCTTATGTCCTATTTGTTTAAGTGTTAAGACTTAGACCAGGATGCAACGCTGACCATTAAGTCGCTCCATCAGGCACCATTTTCTTTGTCTGGTGATCCAGGTTAAGGGTCTGGTGAATTTACAGCTGTCAGTCTGATTCCCATGGGGAGATTAAAGACCAAAGGCAAGACAGTCCTGGGGTTCACCCTGCACAGAGAAGTTTTCTTTATGAAACCCAGCTATAGAGGGTGTTTTTAAAAAATTTTAAATAATAGGTATTTTCAGCTGAATGGCTTGGAAGAAATTCAGAGAGAGTGGGAACAAGGACAGCAGGCAGAAAAGACATGTGTATGCACCTTGATGTGGCAACCAGGTATAGTCAGAACACTTGGGTTTTGAAGTCAAACTAAACTGGGTGCAAATCTAAGATGCTTAAACTCACATATTTATTTATTTAGCATATATCTGTTGAGCCCCTACTATGGCCTGACTAGGTGCTAAGCCCCGGGGTTACAGCAGAAATAAGACAGACATGCTCTTTCTCCATCAAACTTCAACACAGTGGAGAAGGGAGCACAGTTACCCTGTCTGCAATATTAGGATGGTAATTGTCATAAGAGCCATCGTGAGGTCAGAGCACATACCCCATGGGCTTCCATCACCATGACGCCCGTTCCCTTTCATCTGGGTGGAACAGCTTCTGAGCAACGTGCTGCTTTCTAGATTCTGGCTCTCTGGCTATGTCTGCATATTTTCTCCAACATGTAAGAAGCACTTACCGAGTGTCCACAGGCTGCCTGGCACCATTCCAGGCACTTGGGACTCATCAGTGAACAAAGATCCCTGGGCTCATGGAGGTACTAGATAGAGCCAAACAATGAATCACTGACATAGCAAATAAAGAAATTAGGCAACATCCCAGTTTGTGTGCCCCACGAGCAGGTTCCAAGACAAGAACTGGTACAGGAGATCTACCTGGGAAGCTGTCCCATGAAGCACAGGTGGGGTCAGGAGGCCAGGCAGGGAAAAGAAAAAAGACAACTCCAAAAGCATGAGTGAGGGCAGGTGTGGTGGCTATCCTGTGTAATCTCAGCACTTTGGGAGGCCAAGGCGGGGGGATTGCTTGAGGCTGGCAATGCAAGATTAGCCTGGACAACACAGTGAGACCCTATCTCTACAATTTGTTTTACAAATTAGTCAAGCATGGTGATGCAAGCCTATAACCCCAGCTACTTAGGAGGCTGAGGTGGAAAGATCCTTTAACCCAGGAGCTCAAGGTTGAGGTGAGCTATGATCATACCACTGCACTTAAGCCTGGGCAACAGAGCAAGACCCTGTTTCCAAAAAAAAAAGCATTAATGGCCACTATAGGCAACTGGATATCATTACACTGGGGACCTTCTGAGAGACTGTGTAGAGTTCCCCTGGAGGACAGAAGACTGGGCATATACCCACTGACAACCATTCTTTATTTCCCTATTAGTTAAGTTTTGGGTTAGGAGCACAGGCTACAGGGAAGCTCGGGTGGACCATGGGGATAAGAGGTGGGCATCAATATCTGCCCCCACCTGTGTTAGGTGACAGTGCAAGCCCCCAGCCCAATGTCCAAGCAAGACCATACTCAAGCAGAGTTATGCCCTCTACAGTTGGCTCCATAGCCCCATCTACTTAAAGTGCCACTAGGCAGGGGCTGCAGGATGACTGTGTGAGTCAGGAGCTGGCTCTTTGGGTTCTACAATATCCATAGCCAAGGAATTAGAGAGCCCAAGGACCCAGACACACAGTAGTGTCCTCAGGGATCATGCCTGGATTCGCACAAGCCAAGGACTTCCATAGGAACTCAGAGTGTGGGGGGAAATTTGGAACCTAAGAGAGCTCTGAGCACTACCATGACTGAAACCACCGTGGAGTGGGGCATAACCCAGGATGGCTCAGTGTTTCCAGTCACCTCAGGAATGAGAACCTGGCTTCACCTGAGCTCCCAGACAGGTGAGAGAAAAGCCAGACAAGAGGACCCCTGGCCTCCCACCCTGGTTTCTAGAGGTTAAGACCCAAAATAGGGATCCAAATGGCAAACCCATAACCGTCTGCCCTTGGGGAAAATTTGAGACTTTCAATTTTTTAACCTCAATTCATAATAGAGGAAAAAAGTTGAATGTCAGTCCAGTATACACATAGCTACATAAATTTTTTTTGTTTCATGTCATCACACAATCCTTATTCTTATGACATGTTTCCTTTTATGATGTTACTATATTATGTCACATGATACTGCATTTTATCTTTTAAAATGCTGATCAAGAACCACTAAATTAATTTTACAACATACTTTCTGGTTATGAATGGGTGGCAGTCCTCAATTTAACAACATGGAGCAAGCAGATCAAGCATCCAGTGCTGGCACAGAAGCTCTGGAGGGAAATAATGAAGCATGTCTGGGCCCCACACCGCTGCAGCCCCAGTAAGCTGTGTAGAAAGACAAGGTTCACTTACAGTTGCAGGTAGTAAGTAACCTTTGCTTGGACAAACTTTTATTCAGCTAAAATGAATACAGAAAAGGGTACCAAGCATAAACACGCGACTCAATGTGTGCTTACATTGTGAATGCCCCAGCAAAGCCAGTATCCCAGAACTCTCTTGTCCTCCACTTTAACCACTACCCTCCACCACCCCAGGACTAAAACGATCCTGACTTCTAACACCAGACTTCAAGTGTCTCCTGTTTTGAAACACAGTAAGTATCAGATCACATAGCATACACTTTTTTGTCTGAGTCCTTACTGCTTCGTCAACATAATGGGCATAGTTTCTTCTGTGTCCCTGGGTCTATCTGAAGTTTGTTCATTCTCATTGCCACGTAGTAGTCCACCATGTGACCCTACCACAATTCACTTCTCAGCCTTGGGTCTTTGCACCGTTTCCGGCTTGGGGCAGTAAGCACCCCTTGGAACGTATATCTTTGATGAACATGTGTGTTTATTTCTATTTGGTATTTACCCAGGAGTGGAATTGTTGGGTTGTAGAGTATGAATGGATTCAGCTTTGGAAAATATTAAGCAGATGTTTTACAGGTTGATTCTAAAAAAATTAAATAGCTACGGGTTTGACTTTTTTCAGCGTGAAAATAGTTTGTAGAAAGTCCCATGCAGGGTTAAAAAATAAATATTTACTCTAATGAAGAGAAGAATGTCAATGAGAAAATGAGTTCTTTCATCAGCCAATATTCAGGCCTCTGGGGAAGCCCTGAAGAAGTATCTTTCTCATCTGCCACTTTAAAATTAAACATACCAAGGGAGACAGCAACTGTCTCAGATGCCATTTCTGATCCCCCCAAATGTGTCTCTCAGGTCCAGTTTCCAGAAATCTATACATCATCCTCACCATTTTCAGGCCACGGGAAGATGTTTATTTTTCAGTAGAAACTTACATGCATCAAGATTTGGGGAAGAGGAGTGCACTATGGAGCACTTATAAGGACATGAATTCTTGAGTCAGACACAGATGGTATTGAAGTTTATTTCTCCTCTTGGGTACTGGTTTCTCCATCTACAAAATGGGCAGAATGATGATACCTAGTGATTGAGAGAGGTTGTGGAGAGCATGGTCTGAAATGCCCAAACAGGAGTTCGCATATCACTAGCACTTAATTCTGAGGAAACATTGCCTGCAATCAGCTCCATGGCTGAGGTCACTTATGTGCTAGTTGATGTTCAGAAAGTAGATATTCCCAGCTGGGCAGGGGCAGCACCCAAGCTGGGCACCGAAGGCTCATTCTCCCCACCCCTTTTTCCCATGCAGCAATGGAGCCTTCACCTTCCCCAGCCCCAGTTCTCAACGGTAGCAGAAGCTTCTAGGCTACTCGTGCCGGAACCACATCACACTGAGACTGCTAATGCTTTTTGCCCTCAGATGTGGTTAGCTGGGGGTGGGGAAGGCGAGGGGAGGGAGTTTGGCAAGTTGCAAACACAAAGCAGCAAAGCTGAGCTGCCTGAAGCCTGCCGCCAAGAGCAACCGGGAAACAAATTAGTTCAATCCCAGAATGTAAACCGGCATTGACAGAGATGCATGGAAGAGCCATGCAAAGAAAGCGTGCTGCAATTTCTCATCTGGTTAGCAGAGGAATCAATGCCGTGGGCACAGGCCACGCAGAAGACACTGTGTGCGGTAGCATGTGCAGGCCTAGGGCCTGAGCTCCCCTTTGGAGCTCCCAGACACATCAGGTACCACAGTCAGCTTTGGGGAAAGGGGACTTGCCCTCAGGTGTATCTAATCCATGTGCCATGGTGCCTGAGAATCTGCATGAGTGCTTTATGTGGGGATGTCGAATTTTAAGATTTGATGATCATTTTGTTGAGAGATTTTTATGCTAGAATTCTATGACTGCACATTGTGGGGGGGTGCTGTAAGGATAGGGAAACTGAATAATAGGTGGACACCTAGCTTCAAACACAACTCTCATCTCTTTCAGATTGAATTGGACCATGTGATATTGCCATTTTTATTGGTCAGAAGTAGTTCACTATTGGCAATTTCATTTGGTTCAATGGGGGGCAAACTGCTCGAGCTATCAGCTTCAAGAGAAGGGCAGGAGGACAGGGTGCAATCCACTTCTCCATCTCTGGCCCTAGGGACAGGGCCTGACACATATTGAGAGCTGGAATATCAAATAAATGAAGCATGTGTTCCTTCATGGGTTCTTCATGGGTCCTTTCCTTATTCATTCATTTATTCATGAACATGCATTTCTTGGCACTAGTATGCATCAGGCAGTGGTCTAAGTGCCAGGTTACAGCAACTAAGTAGTACTTTAATTAAATTAGTTTAACAGCAGACAGACACGGACCTTTCCCAGTGGGTGAAACAGACATTAAGCAGGCAATGTCCCAAGTATTTATCACAGTTGTGATACACGGTACAAAGAAAAGCATGCACCAGGATCCTTTAGCACTTTCTAGGTGCAAAGCACAAGAGTGGCCACAGTGGAGGTTACAGAGATGGAAAATAAAATGCAGCCCAGTTCCCAAGGGAGGAGGGTAGAGGAGACAGTATTCACTGCTCACAATGGTATCTCGTTTGGAAGGATTGTCCCTGTCTCATCTGCTGAGCTCAGGCAGGGCCATGTGACTTGTTTTAGCCAATAAAATGTGAGCATGAGTCACATCTGTGGTTACTTCCAGATACAAGATTCAAGAGTCCATGTGCCATGCTCTCTTATCCTTCTGTTACACACTGCTGCCTCATTAGCCAGGGTCCTGGCATAAAGGCCGCAGGGAGCAGAGTCCTAGACCCCTCACAGTGGGTACGAAATATGAGCAAGAAATGAACATTTGTGGTTATAACAACCTAAAAATTTTAGGTTATTTGTTTCAGACTGTTTCAACATAAGCTTGTCTGACAAGCACAGAAATCATACACGCCTATGCCCTAATCTAATATGAAACCATGTTATGGATTTCTAGATCTCTCCCTAGTGCCAACGATAGTGGCTTCCACATAGTAAGTTCTCAGTATAAGTCGTGCACCAATGATTCAGCACAGGATGTGGCAATTGTCATTAAAAGGATTAGCCTGGTGCCTGAAAGACTAGAGAAGGGAGAGCTCACCTTCAGCTCAAGAACAAGAGCATCTTGAGTACAGATTGATCCACCTTAAATGTTCAGTAAATGATATCCACTATTATGACAACTGTTACAATTCTAGTCCAAACCATGTTTGGGAAATAGTGAGTTAGATGGAGCATATCATGCTGCCTGGGATCTTTCTTTATACTCCAGGTAGGATGGACTCTAGCAGCTTGCTGTGGCCTCACATTTTTAGAGCCCCATGACAGAAAAGAGAATGTGCCCTTGCTGACTCTAATTCTTAAAATCCCAGGGAAGATTTCTCATTGGTCAATTGGAGTCACATGTCTTCCCTTGAACCAATTACTGTGGTCTCGAGGTAAGATCCAACTGAACAGTCCAGCCAAAATTTGGTCCTCTTCTTCTTCCCAGAAAAAGCAATATCCGTTCTAAGAAGAGCAGAGGTCAGAGTAATTGTGGGTCAGGAGCCTTCGATTTTTATAAGTTTTACTCAGTCATTTATGAGTACTCATACTGAGTTTGAGGAGGCAGAAGCAAGAAAAAGGTGTAGCCTACATTGTGTCTAGCCCCACTGCATAGACATGCCTCAGTGCTACCCTGCCCTGAAACACATCTCTCCTCCCAGAAAGCTCTGGTCCCCTTCCCGCACAACCCCAAAGGAGTTAAAAGGCAAGGCTGCTTACTCCTGAGCCTGAGAGCCAAGTTGGATGGGAATGAATGGGGCTCTGTGAGGCATCTTGTAGCTCTCTGACTGTGATCTCCCTCCATGTACTGTGTTCTTGTGGCTTCTGTCTCTTCTGTGTTTATAGGGCTGGGCAGCTGCTGCTTCCCTGCCTCTTCCTTGGGTGCCGCTGGGAAACAGAGACGAAGCCACTCAGCTCTAGGAAGTGTGGCCTCACTCTGTCCACAGTCAGAGGCTTTGTGCTGAGGGCACTGCCACGAGAGTGAATTGGGTCTCACCAGAGCCCCATCACTCACCCGTGGTTAACCTGGGATATTGGAGCAACTGGGACTGTGCTGAACAGTATGGAGGAGACAGTATGACAGCAATGACTTAAATCAGGGTATATTTTTCCTTCATAACAAGAAGTTCAGCTTTAGTGACTCAACCCCCAAAGGGCCAGCAACCCCGAGACCCTTGGGGCCTTTACTTACTTTCGCAAATTGGATGCTGCAGTGCTAACTATTGCATCTGTCAGCAGATGAAGCAATGAAGAGGAGTCATGGGATTGGGGGAACAAGTCGTGTCTGTCTCTTTCATGAGGAGAACAAAACTATTTCCAGAAACTTCCAACAGACTTAAGTCTCATTGGCCAGATCAAGAGAAACGTCTTCCTAGTGGATGACAACAAACGAAAAATTTGTAGGGACCAACTGCAGGTCAGCCAGTCAGTCATATCTGCCCCAGGAAGTTTCCTCTCTAAGCCCCGCACATTAGTTTGCTAGGGCTTACAGAACAAAGTACTACAAACTCCAAAAACAGAAACGTACTGCCTCACAGTTCCCGAGGCGAGAAGTCTGAGGTTGGTGTTGCAGGGCTGGTTCCTTCTGAGGACTGAGGGGGAGAATTTGCTCCAGGCCTCTCTTAGTTTCCGATAGGTTACTGGCCATCTTTGGTGTTCCTTGGCTTGTACAACCCTTGCCCTGATTACTGCCTTCATTTTCACATGGCATTCTTTCTCTGTGTGCGTCTGTCTCCAAATATGTCTTTTATATAAGGCTCTATTGAATTAGAGCCCACTCTAATGACCTCATTTTAACGCCATGCCTTCTGTAACGACACTGCCTCCCATAAGGTCACATTCTGAGGTACTGGGGGCTGGTACTTCAACATTTCAATTTAAGGGGGACACAATTCAGCTCATAACACCCCAGTTTCTTCATCTATAAAATGAGAATAAGAAAAGTTTCTACCTTACAACGTGTGTGAAACTTAATGTGGTAATCTACATATGGTGCATGAAGCCGGCATCATCGCTTCACTATCAGTGGAGGTCACTTTTTTTTTTTTAGTTATTATACCTCTGCTAACTTCCCAGGGGCTGTTCTCAAAGTATTCTAGAAGTTCCCCACGGCACTGTAAACTGTACTCATATCCTCCATAAGGCCTGGCCACCGTGAGGGCTCAAAATGCAACTGCTTTGGGTCGCGACTCCTACAGCTCATACCCCTATGACTGGGGCTGAGGTCAAGGGCTATGAAATGAAGGTGAGGCCATGAAGGAGGGATGCCCATTAGTACCCAGCCCCTCAAGTTTGCCAGTGTTCCTGAGATGATGATTTGAGATTCCCAGCCAAGAGCCAGTAAAACAGACCCACAAGCTGACTTCATGATCCAAGATGGCTCCTCCACTGTTGGTCAGGACAGCTGAGTCCAAGTAGGACTTGCCTGCAACTCAGGGCGGCACCACATACTTGGTGCAACCACAGTGCATGCATTTCCAGGGAAGCGCGCATTAGTAGTTTCAAGGGAAAAGGCAGAGGAGCAGGGTCCCTCACTTGGCAGTCTCTTCTCCTCTGGGTAGTAATAGAGTAATAGACTCTCCTTCTGCAGGTTGCTTCTATTCCCACAAGAGCCGGACATGCTGCAATCCCAGGTTCCAAGGGTCTGTTCTGTCTCCACACTTGAGTGTTTTGAGTAAATTACAAGGCTCTTATCAGTGGCAGGGCCTTTATTGTTCTGCCAGGACATCTCCCTTTGTCAAAGAAACAATAACTTGTTGTAAGTAGTACTTTTTTAGGTTTACCAAGCAGACAGACTAATTGTATCTTTTAATCTGGGTCAAACTGCTCTTGCTTATTACAAATTGGCTCTGAATCCTAAAAAGAGGGGGGAAATGTGAGGAACATTTGCAAATAATTTAGAGGCAGAATTACCTTCAGACAAACATTATGTCATGTTGGAAGAGATGCTTACCCAGTCCGCAGTCCAGCTATGCTCTGGATGACCCAGAGGAAAGCCGAGGAACAGAGGATTCTTCCCATCACAGAATCTGGCTGCTCATACAGATCTTGAGCCAGGGGAGACCCCTCATACAAGTAGGCACAGAACCAGGTGTAACAGACTGGATAATGACTCACAAAGGTCATCAGGTGATCCTCATACCTAGAACTTCTAAATATTATCTTATCTGAGAAAAGGGTAATTGTAGATTTGACTAAATTAAGGATTATATCCTAGATTATTTGGGTGAGCCTTAAATGCAATCACAAGCATGCTTATAAAAGAAAGGCAGAGGGAGATTTACACAGACCAAAGAGGAGAAGGCAAAGATTGAGGTGATGCGGCCACATGCCAAGGCACGTCAGCAGCCACCAGAAAATGAGAGGCAAAAAACGGATTCTCCCTGGAGCCTATGGATAGACTATGGTCCTGTTGATACCTTGGTTTTGGTTCAGTAAAATGAATTTTGTTTGAGCTTCTGGCCTTCAGAACTGTAAGAGAATATATTTCTGTTGTTTTGTCACAGCAGCCTTAGGAGACTAATACATAAGAGGACTCCTGTCAGTGGAGTCCTCCACTGTACCCAGAGACGACCTGCTCCAGCTGAAGAGGCCCCCATCACAGAAAGAATGACCTTTGGAGTGGTGCTGTTGTGGGCTCCAGCTTCTGCATCACCACTTCCAAGTTATGTGACCTTAGATAAATGGTCAAACCTCTCTGAACACAAGTTTCTTTGTCAGAAAAGTAAGAATAACCATATCTCCTAAAGAGTTGGTGGAAGGCCATGCATAAACCAGAGCCTGCATCATCACTTCACTATCAGTGGAGGTCACTTTTTTTTTTTTTAGTTATATACCTCTTGACTTCCCAGGGGCTGTTCTCAGAGTGTTCTAGAAGTTCCCCATGGCACTGTAAATTGTACTCATTTCTTCTACAAACCCAGTCATGTGCCAGACAGTGCCATTTGTGAATTCCATGGGCTCAGATCACTAAGGGTTAATTTCTCCCAAGCTCAAAACAGTTTGCAGAAAAGGTTGATGACAACATAAAGCAAACTGGGACTCAAATCAGGAAGGTGACACCTATAACAATGGGAATAAGAGGAATATTTAATTCACCCAATTCACTAAACAGAAAGTTATTTTGACAAAGGCAATGGAAGAATTAGCCACATCCAAGTACCTCTAATCGTTCTCCTTGGGTTGAAGCAAAGCTAGCATTTACCATATCCATGGCATGTTTGCAGGGGTACTCCTGTATCAACTACCTTCTAAATACCTTCACTGTCAGTGCCATAAATTTCCCCCTTAGAGATTTATTCCTTTGTTGAACTCAATCATGGACTATTAATAGTAAAATATCACTAAGAAACCTATCCCAGCCATTAATAACTTAGTACAGTTTGTGCTTTAAAACCTTCCAGTGGCTTCCTGATGCTGCAGGAAAAACACGAGTTTTTCGTGGTCTGCTAAACCTGTGATCTGATCTCCTTACTCTGATTTTCTTCTAGTTGTTCAAATGATCTATGGCCTCTCCGGCCTCAGATCTTTGAGCAAACTGCTCTCTGGTTAGAAAATTCCTTCTTCCACTAACTTCTGTGTTCCTGAGAACAGAGGAAGGGAATCTTCCACTTCCTTCTGTATCCTCAGTACCAAATTCTCTACCCAGTGCATATCTAATGCTACTAAGTGCATATTTGATGAATGAATGAATGAAACCAGTTCCAGAATAATAACACTGAGGACACAGTAGAGTTTTGTTTGTTTAATTTGGAGAAGAGAGGAAAATAAATGGTAAGGCTAGAAAAGAAAGTATTACAGAGAGGCTGTTCAGTTGGAATTAGGTAGGAAGCCCTTAGGTGGGCTGTCCGAGGCTGGCACAGTGCTCCATGATTAGCAGAAATCAAGCTTTTGTATTTGTGTTCCACTAATCTTATGACTGGTTTCAATCCTCAAGTTTGCTTCAAAATCCAAAAAGATTGCTAAGTTTCCTGCTATCACATCTGCATTCTGCATATGTTATATTACTCAGATGAATAAGCCACTTTCAAGAAACTGTCCCAGAAGTCCCACTCAACAACTTCTTTTTGCATCTCATTGGCTCTGCTTACTGGGGAATGTAATGTTTTAGCTAGACTCATTGCCAGCCAATTAATACATTGATAAGAAAGAAGGAGAGAATGGATACTGGAGAGGCAACCAGCAGTAGCATAGGTCTGGTACCAAGCACAACTTCTTTCTTTAACCGTCAATCCTGGGCATATCTCAGAATGGAGTGGTGGAAATACAGCCACAAGGGCTAAGGCCTTGGAAGAGGAATCCAGGACAGGGCACTTCATTGATTCACTCTACTCACTCATGGAGAAAGTATCTAAAACATACTGTCCTCCTCCTGGGGCTGAGTACTGGACAGGAAAGGGAGATAGTGAATACAGAGGTGATGGGATGTAGTCCTCATACCTAGGTGCTCATCCTCGAGTTGGAGGCCCAGTTGACAAGAAGGTAGAGGTTGGCAAGCAGCCCAGAGGAGAGGCAGCTGAACGCTGCAGGTGTTGGGAGAGCTCCTTTCTCCTAGGGGTGGCGGAGGAGGATCGAGGGGATGGCAGACCTTTGAAGGAGGCAGCCCATTTTGCCATGGAGGGGAGAGTGTGGTGGAGAACACATTTTAGGTGGAAACAGCTCAGTCAAAGCCATGGCAGTGGCAGAATGTGAACATTCAGAGATGCATGACAGCAGAGACAAACACCGAGCCAGGGGAAAGTCCCAGAAAATCAGCACCAGGTCACTCCTGACCTGTCCCTGCCAATCCCCCCACTTATGGTGGCCCACTCACATGAGTCCCCATCTTAGGACCTCAGCTCATCCCTTCTCCTTCAATCCACCTGGCGAACTCCTTCATCTTCTCCATCTCAAACATGGTGCTCCACAGAAGCTTTTATGACCATCTTCTCTGAAGAGCACTCTCCTTCATACCCAAAGCACCCCACTCTATACGTCATGCCATTTATTACAATTTGAGCTTGTATTTCTCCTTGTGAGATGATTGGATTAATGTCTGTCTCCCCTATTGATCATGAGCCCTGAGAGGCTATGGTGATAGGATCTATTGGTCCCATTGGAGAGGCTTGGCAGCAGACATCCAGTGGATATTTGTTAATTGGGGTGTGTGTACACGTGTGTGTGTGTTACAGCTAAAGACTAATGGGGATTAATGTACAAAAAATATTTTAAAATATCAGATTAATTAATTGTGCCCTTGTATACTGTATTGTGAGAGTTAATTGTTTGTTGCTGCAGAGATGCTAGCGCAACGGGAGATGTGAGAAGCAGCGGCATCCTGGTTTGAAATGTAAGGCATGTCATTCAAGAACATTCGTGAAGCACAGACATCACTTAGCACAGGTCTGGAACCAGGCACCACTTCTTCCTTCGACAATCAGTCCATTCATTTATAGCAGACTCTCTCCTGTGGGTGTCCGCAATCAGCTGGCTTTTTAGGCTCCACTTCTCAGATCCCTCAACTCATCTGGCTGAGATTCACCCTACCCTCTGAAAGGAAAGTTTTCTGAGCCCATGAGCCAGAATCCTGAAATTTCAAGGAACAAGTCAGGTTATCTAGGAAATGGAGGTGGCCTGTAGCAACATAGAGGAACCTATTTACATACAGACAATATATTCATTTGAAGACATTCTTCACTAGTCACTGAAATAAGCAGGATTCTTCAAAGGATGTCCACTCTGTATAATGCTGGTAACCTTTTTAGAGTTTCTGTCTGTGTTTAAAGGTAATACAACTGCCTTTCCAACAGATTAAAGTGAAAGAAAGGAAGGGTAGGAAGGTAGAATAGGAAGGTAGGGTAGAAAGGTAGGGAGGAAGGGAGGGGAGGAAGGGAAGGGAGAAAAGGGGGGTAGAAAGGGAAGGAGAGAGGATAGAAAAGAAGAGAGGGAGGGAGGTTAGAAAGGGAAGGTAGGAAGGGAAGGGAGGGAGAGAAGAGAGGGAGGGAAGGGAGAGAAGGTAGAAAGGGAGGGAGGGAAGAATGAAGGATGGAAGGAAGGAAGGAAAGAAGGAAGGAAATGAGGGAGGAGGGATTTGCAGCCACCATTTGCCCAGTGCTCAGTGTGCCAGTCTTGGGCTAAATGTACTACATACCTCATCTTTCCATTCTCCAGACACCCTCTGAAATAGGTATTGTTATTTTCATTTTACAGATGAACTGAGCTGAGATTCGGAGAAGTAAAGCCACCTACTCAAAGTTACAAGGCTATGTGCAGAGTGTCAAATCCAAATTCCATTTGAGTGAAAGGAACTCACTTCCTTATCACAGTCACACCCTACCGGTGCCAATTCATATCTCTCTGAATGTGCTCATGCAGAGGAACTTTCCACTGATTAGCACTTCTGTGGGTGTGTAGGTGTGTGTGCACATGCATGCGCGCATGTGTGTGTAGTGTTAAATCACTTTA
This sequence comes from Carlito syrichta, assembly GCF_000164805.1. Classification (NCBI taxonomy): domain Eukaryota; kingdom Metazoa; phylum Chordata; class Mammalia; order Primates; family Tarsiidae; genus Carlito; species Carlito syrichta. Next base: position 270,741 of record NW_007245630.1, read on the forward strand.
TCACTTTGAACTGCCATATAAACCATAACGAGGTGCCTCATTTCTAATGAGATCAGTTAGAAAACCTTTTAAAAGCTTGGCAAGGCTAGCTGGATGTGGTGGCATGTACCCTGTGGTTCCAGTTACTTGGAAGGCTGAGGCTGTGAGTGTGCCACTGCACTCCAGCCTGGGTGACAGAGTGAGACTTACTCAAAAAAAAAAAACCTTGACAAGGCAATGCCTGTGAGGTAGCATAGCTGCAGGAACTTTCTTAACCCTTTGGTGCAGGTACAAATAGGTGAAATTATCCAAGGGTGCAATTTAATGACATTTAGGAAAGCTAAGTTGTATGTCCCCATGGCCCAGCTAGTCCTCACCTACATGTATGGACAGAAATGTTGGCACATTTGCATAAGAAGTCACATAGAACAATATTCATTGTTATAGTACATGAAATGGAGCAAAATGGAAATACAGTAAGTATCCATCAAAGGACAATGGATAAGCTGGGCTCCTTGGCTCAGCCTGTAATCCTTTGGGAAGCTGAGGTGAGTGGATTGCCCGAGCCCGCGGGTTCGAGACCCACCTGGGCAGGGAGAACTCATCTCTACAATAAGTCAAAAAATCAGCCGGGCATGGTAGCACATGCCTGTAATTCCGGCTACTCGGAAGGCTGAG